>NC_056728.1:1384216784-1384441784 GCF_019279795.1 Protopterus annectens | reverse complement strand
ATCAGCAAAGAATCCGGGTACAAATCCAAAACGTTTATTCAATAATCCAGTTTGTTCATTGGTAAGTATTACATCAGATAAGTTAAGCAAATTCTGACCAACATTATTAATTTTTTCAGAAGTGTCTGTAACAAACCTTCCACTGAGTTTATTCTTATCCCCATGTTGGTGTTTGCGCCCCCCCCCCCGCCGCTTCCATCTACATCTAAAGGGTGTGGTGCATTGGATTTTTTATGACTGTGTGATTCCCTGGCACTGACACTGTCATTGTCCGTAAATGAGTATTCCTCCCCTGATATGCTTAGATAAGAGTTATCTGTTCTCTTTAAGATGCATATAGGTCTCTTCCTAGATGTATTATTGCTGACCACTCTATTGGTATCTGAAAGTCTTACTGTTCTTGATAAGTCAAATGGACAACCCCTTTGGTAATCCGTAATGTCTCGATTACATTTTTTAATCTTCCTATCACAGGTTTGTTTCTCATAGGTAGGCAACTCTTTCGATAACTTGTTGACTGAAACAGCATATAGTGGTAGGGACTCATATTTTTTACAATCCTCACATAGGGCTTTCACCTCAGTTAATTTAATGTCCACCATCCTTTCATAATAAGATATTAGAATGTTAACAAACATCATAGAGGCCTGTTGTAGAGCTGAGTTCCACTCCTTAGTCAGTCTATCCTCCGATCTGCCAACTATAGGTTGAAGGCGAACTCTAAGGCCTCTAGGTGCTATTTTCCTATTCATGTATGCTCTAAAAAGTCTAAGATGCCATATGTTGGCCTGTAAATTTTTCAGGCCCTTGCCTAGTTTATTAAATGCCATATTGCATCCATTTGAAGGATCAGTGTTGGAGCCATTCTGATTATTGCCTGGTCTGATATCTATGCCAAAAACTCTAATATCATCCCTATCGGCACATAATCCATTGAGAATGCTCTCCAGATCCATGCTTTGGTAGGCTGTTCAAATACCAACGCCCCTGATTATAGGCAAAAAAAGGGCTTGTACTTAAATAGAGTTGAGTCCCTATGAAAAACAGAATACCCGGTAATATAACAAATTGTAATATGTAGAGGCAACACTGAATTACCAAGGGATGTCAGGAAATATTATGTATAACATATAAGATTTATTCCAAAACAGATACCAATAGAGTCGTCGCAAAAGGCCCCCTATTTCAAAAGGGCCAAAGAGATGACATGACCTAGACCAATACTCAAATTGACATAACCAAAAAGTGTGGCTTGTATAAAAAATCTCTAAGGACCAACCATAAAAATAAAAGATCACTCAAAATAACGTTGCTATTTTAAAGGTAATTTGTTCTAGGAGTAAACAATAATAACAGCCACAGGCTGTTGTTGTTGATACTATCCAATGCTAAGTCTGCTGATAAACAGCAAGTTCCAGTTATGCAATAGTTAACATTTATGTATATATAACCACTGCCCTGAAATGTGAAATGTTAAATCGTGTGTCAATTTTGAATACCTCCTATAAATACAAATAATGTTGGGTAAACCCATCAAATATTATTATTCCAGTGGACAATGGTAGCTTTATATGTGATTAATTATCAAAGAAAATTCAATAAATGAAGTTGGTTATTAGCATTATTGATATAATTGTTTATCCTGCATGGTTGAATGCTGCCCACTATTCATTAACAAGAAAGCCTGGCTTAAATTGGAATGAATTTGGAAAAAATTCTTTGATCAGGTGTCTGATCTACTTACATAAATAATGTAAACCACATAAAATCTGGTACCTGTGTATATCCCAGTACCATTCATGTGTATAATTATTCCAGACTCAAATGTTATGTATATAAGCCATATAATCATACCACATGCAAAAAATCCTAACCAAAAGGTCGGAACTATCACCAATATTACCCCAAAATAGGTCCGGGCCTTATTTAGACCCCTTGAAGTTAACAATAATATCTAATTACCATAGAGGGTATTAGTGATTTTGGGTATATACACATGTTCTCAATATCCCGGGGCAACCAACCTGCCCTACATACTAAGGGAAAAAAACGCAATTTGCATGCAAATACAAGATCATCCACATCAGTATCAATTTAGAATATATTTGAAGTTATTAAAATATAGATTGTAGTTTGCGAAACACTGTGAGCCCTCCAAAATCCAGTTAGCACTCTTCAAACTGTGAACAAAGCCCAAAAAACAATCACTCTTGTAACACAATCCATAAAATGATGATATAGCCACCAACTGTATTCCACAAAAGTTATGTTGCTCCCGTTTTGTTTGTGTAAAAGTTGCAAGCAATAAACATAACCTTGGTTATTAATACAAATACATATATAGTCAAAGTTGTTTCCCCAAATGCCGAAACAACCAACTGATCCTATAATATACCATACATGTGTTCTTAACATCCCAGGGCAACCCACTCGCCCTACATGCTAATTAATAAACTATCTGGATACAAATGAAAGTATATCCACATCAAGACCAGGATGTATTATGTGTAAAGTTGTTAAATATATTGGTTATAGCTCGCTAAATGCTGTAGGCCCCCAAAATTCAAGTTAGCCTGCCTCTAACTCAGACCATAGTCCAAATGACAGTCACCCTTGTTGGAGTATAACACAATCCATAAAACGATGATATCACCACCAACTGCCCTGAACAAAAGTAAATTCGTCCCCTTAGACTGTCTTACTAAATAAAAGTTGCGAACCCTACACAGTACCTTAGAATCCACAAGTTGAACATACGGTCATCCAAAGGAAGTAAACCAAATGGAACGCACAAAAATCAACCCTGCAGGCCTCCCGAGGACTCGACCATTAATACGAAAGTAAATATCAGTCCGCTATCCGAAGAATCATCATATATCCAAAAGCAATGGCAGGAAAACCACAGATACTGGAAAATACTAACACAAACTTGTAATCCAGGTTGGTCCACCAAAAGTGGAAGGGGATAAGACACCCTCAAAAACGGACTCGACAGTGCCAGTACTCCTAACCAACAGCAAAGCCAACAACCAAATGCTCTGCAAGTACAGAATGCACGGCCAAACCATGAACCTTTCAAAACACCAAAACACCAAAGGTCAGCTCAAATATATATAAAAGTTTATGAGTATGACTTTTTAAGGCATATGTAGGACACCACAGTTGGTTATGTTTCTTTTTGTTGTTATGTATATCAAAGAATTTTATTGATCACATTTTGTGTTGATCACATGTATGTGTATTTACACATATATATGTATTCATACATATATATTCTTTGTTACCATATGTATTAATAATGTCTTCATATGTATTTTTTATTTTACACATGCATAGATATCAATACTGAAATATGATTTCAGTTTACTGTTCTATTTATAATGCTTTATGTATTACTTTTTTCAGTTTTTTATTTTCCGGGTTGAACCATGTCTTCCATTGGTTGGGGTGGGTATATATAGCCTAATTAGGAATATGTTTGTGATTTTGTTTCACTGAGGAAGGCTGGGTAGCCGAAACCGGTCTGAATAAAGTAATTTTTTATTTACTTTACTTTACTTGATCACTTCTTCCTGAACCTGTGGCTTTATGAGAACCTGTCCTGCAGTAGTTTTTGTGGAGACACAGTGGTACGAGAAATGAATGCTCCACAGAGAGAGAATTACATGATATAGCAAGGACTAGGATGGAACTGACCAGGATGAAGGTGAGGGACTTTCTGTATACAACAGTCAGTGTACTACTAATAAATAGGAAAGATAAATTAAATTGCACTCTGTCATATAGTATTTGATTTCTGAATATTTTGAATGAACTGTTTTGAAACTGGATAGTTCTACTCCTCTGTTTGGTTTGTGCCTTTGTCCCAGGGGTCCAGTCCAAGAACTTTCTATATGATCAGATAAATTGTAGTATGACTAAAAAGTAATTTATGTATGCAAGGACCATAGCCATCCGTAGGCATAGGCGGCCACCTAGGACACTGCTTTAGCAGGGGCACTTTTCCAGTATTTGTTTACTTTTTGTAGTAAAGAAATGGTTTCTTTAAAATGTGTTGAATGGACACAGGAAAAAATGAAGACTAAGACAAACTATGAGAAAAAGGAATAAAAAAGTAATCCGAATGGTGTAGATAGACCAGAATGGGGTCACGGGGTGGTGTAGGGAAGGGGTGCTGGGGAGCCCTTTTGCCGAGGGCACCAGTTGACCAAAGGTCATCCCTGGCAAGGACAACATTAGTTAAAGTTAGACAGCTCCTTAACATTAACTGCAGAATAATATTCCAGGATGTTACACAGTTTGCATCCTGCAGTGGCATAATGGAACTGATTTTAAGCAGATTTCGTGTATGTAACGTGTGTTCTTAATACATTTTCTACAAGCAATCCAGGAGAGAACAAGCTAATGGAAGCAAAATTAAGGAGGTAACACTTTCAGATAGGTAGCATAATTAAGTGGGTGTTAAAATGCTCAGTTGTCATGTATTGGAGAGGATGGTTTTCTTCTCAATTGCATATGCATCACCTTTACTTAAATAGCTACAGTTTCAAAGTTACATACATGTTTACTGGCAAAAATGGCATAATACAAAACAGTAACTTTAGCCACTGTAGCACTGTTACAGTGATACTGTGTAGTGAGGTCTCACAGTTTGCTGACTTGATTCAGAGTTTTCATCACTTTTACTATTTTTAATCATCTAAACATAATGCAGCTGTGAGTATAGCTGTCTCTGGCTCTACCCTTTTTTTTTCATTTCACACATAAGTGCACAGCTCATATGGTTGCTAGGTAATTAAAATTACCTCTTGAGCTTTGCTCTCAAGGTAATTTTAATCACCTATCCACCGCTCAAACCAATAACTGTAGTTTAATTCCTGGAGCGTTTCTGTTATTCTTTGTTGTATTGAGTTGCCTTTCTTACAAGAGCAGTTTAAAACTATTCTTGTGATATGAGAACATGATTAAATTCTTGGCTCTCCTTGATTCTACTTTTTTTTGATGTCTCATACAGAAAGATGCCAGATGAAAACCGGGAAGCTAATTATAACAATTTAATGTGGGCCTTCATTTAAGAAACACTTTTAGTACAAATGAATACTGTGTTTGTTTATCATATTTTAGTGTTCACATAAATGCAAAGTCCACTTACTTGACAAAGCTTGTATCTTTATCCAGTAAAGGTAACCATCATATATAATAGCTAGGAATGGTAACCGTCATATATAATAGCTAGGAATGGGTAAAACCTTTCTTAATTTTGTCATGGTTCTGGTGTTA
Organism: Protopterus annectens; assembly: GCF_019279795.1. Lineage (NCBI taxonomy): Eukaryota > Metazoa > Chordata > Ceratodontiformes > Protopteridae > Protopterus > Protopterus annectens. The sequence continues at coordinate 1,384,436,504 of NC_056728.1, read as the reverse complement.
AACTTCAAGACCTGCTGTTCTTTACTGTTGAGGTCATGTTTGCATATTAACAACTGCATGAGCATCGATTGCTTGAAAATCAGCTGCATTGTTATTGTAAGAGTAACCAAAGTACTTCATATATGATATGACTTGTACGTGAATCTGCTCTGCTTAGATCCAGTCCTGATCTCTCATAGGTATTGGCTAATGACACACCAGCACCTTTATAAGCTTAGCCGTACAGTCCAACCCAGTTGTGTCCCTATGTGTCATGGGTGTTTATTGGAAGGGGGAATGTCAGTTAAGAAGTTTCTAGAGGTTATGTGGAGGGTTGCATTAGTTTGGGCATTGCTGTCTGCCACTGTCTATCAGAGACATGGGGGCCAGACCCTGGTTGAATTTCCAGTTTCTCATCAATTGGTCAAGGTTACACTTTAATTTTGAGATGCAGTCCGTTTCGCATGGATTGGGAAGCCTGTTCCAGAGCATGGGGATCTTCTGAGACACACACCCGTCTCACCAACATGTCTTATTTATGTCACATGCAAAAGTTAAGTACACGGTTGTGGTGCTTTTAGTTTTGTGAATGTGCAAAAGTTCCATCAGAGCTGGATCCGAGGATGTATCTTATGCTAGGCATAGATCACCTCTCAGTAACCTGTAGTAGACAGAGTATAGAGATAGGACTTTAAGGAGATCCATACAGGACGGTGTGTTTATACCCTGGATTCTTCTGGTAAGGAACCTTTGTGGGCATTCTAACTGTTGCATATGTCTGGTCGAGTACATGCTGAAGGGGCATTATACTCAGTGATGGGTCTGATAAGGGTCAAATAAAGTGGCACTATGACTTTTCTTGGACCTTGATGCCATGCCCTTATTTATAAGATGGGCATCATAGAATAGTGGTACAAAGCCTGTTTAGAGGCTATAGTTGAAAAGTGACTCAAGTGGTCCTGATAGATGTTTCAAGCTATTTAAGAGGCATCCCAGAGTATTGTTGGGGCTCATTGAAGCTGCATTTTTTGGACTTAGCACTGGCAGGATGTTTTATTTATTTATTAATTTATTTATTTCTATCTCCATGTATCTATTCTTTTGTTGACTGGGTTGTCCCACTATGTTGGTAGCCTCGGAGATCTAAGGTGGTATTTATACTACTTTGGGAAATTTGGCCAGTGCATCGGGGAAATTGCTCCCTGTTAATGGGGTAGGTTGATAGTAGTTATTTCATGAGGGAGGCAGGAGGAGAGTGGAAGGTGAAGTTTAATCTGAAATTGTCAGTCAGCAAATTAACTATGTGAATGTGGCACCATTAAACAGTAGTTCGAAACTGATTTGTGCTCCCTTTGAGGTTTCAGATATAGCTGTACAACGCGTTGTGGTTGTCTTTAGCATGTGAGGCTATCTTGACCTCATAATTGACCTTGCTGGACTTAATTAGTCCTGTTAGTTTTCAGTTTAGTTTAGCTTACAGTGTTCCAATCATGATGGAAGTTGCTTTTCCCAATTTTAGTCATGAGTTTTTTTCTTTGCTTATATACCTTATTAAGGTTAGGATTCCACCATTGTGGTTTGTTTTTAGACTTTGCTGTGGATCTGTAGTAGCCATTTACATGGTTGTACAAGGTCTGTATGAACAATTTGCATAGGTGGCTGTAAACTCAGGATTGGGAGGGGCATTGAATTTTGACAAACTATCACTTAATGTGATGTAGTTTGTCTTTGGAACTGTTCCTAATTTGTTACAGGGTTTGCTGGGGTTACTGAGTTGACTTTTATTTCAAAGGAGTCAACTTTGTGGTCTAACCTCATCAGGGAGGACATGACACTTGGATGAGGGAGTGGGTGCAGCTTTCTCCCATATTGGTGAGTATCAGGTCCAGTGTATTTGAACCTCTGGTGGGTGTCACACCATCTGCTCAAGGGTATTTGTGTTAATAAAGACCAGGAACTATTGTGCTTACAAATTTGAGGAAGTGTGTAGGGTGGTTAAAGTCTCCAATTAATAGGGTATTTGGTTTAATGGTGAGAGTCTCCAGCAGGTTTAGGTACAATCTGTGGGATTCTAGGGATGAAGAGGGTGACCTGTAGCTTGCTAGGATATAGAATGGGATTTTGTGTACGGAAATCAACATTTGGATAAATTCTTCCAGGGCATTGTCCTTTTTAAGCAATTATCTCAAACAACAGGTCCCAAAACACAGAAGCAGGCACAAAAGTAAAAAATCCAAAAGTGTTTATTGTGTAAGTGCTTTCGTAATCAAGTTACTTCTACAGACACATAATAATGTTAATGGCAGATCATGCCTCCTAAACCTGGTGGACTTCTTTGAGACAGTTACTAAGGTTATAGACGAGGGAAAGGTGGTACACACAGCCTACCTAGACCTCGCAAAGACCTTCCAACACCATTGTCCATTTTGGTATGTTAGACAAGCTCACCAGCCTGAACATAAACCCCTAAGTCACAAGATGGCAGCCTGAACATAAACCCCTAAGTCACAAGATGGGTTGCCATCTGGCTCATGGACAGAACCCACAGGGTGAGAGTTGTGGGAGCTAGGTCCGAATTTAAACCAGTTACAAGTGGCATTCCCCAGGGCTCAGTCCTAGGACCCCTCCTGTTTGGCATATACTTCTCAGAGGTACGGGCAAGCACAGGAGGACTATGGCTGACCAAGTTCACAAACAACTGCAAACTAGGGGCTATAATGGACTCTCCAGCTGACACCGACATCCTCCAAAAGGGTCTCACTGAGACGGATACCTGATGTCAAAATCATGGCCTCAAGCTAAATGCCAAAAAGTGCATAGTCATCCTTTTTGGAAAAAACAAAGTACCCACAGACTACCACATAGCTGATAGTCCCCTAAATATGGAAAACGTAATAAGGGATCTGGGGACCCAAGTAGATAGTAATCTCTCCTTTGATAATCACATTGCCAAAGTGGTTAGAAAATCCTTCTATGTGTCCCACCTAAGCACAAAAGGGTTCGCATCCAGATCAAAAGAGGTCATTGTGCCCCTCTACTCATCACTCATCAGACCCATCATAGAGTACAATGCCCATTTGGGACGTACCTTACAAGACATCTGCAACAGCTGGAAAGACCACAGAAGTACCTCACCAAGAGGATCACTGGCCTCAAACAGATGCCCTATGCATCTCGACTGAAGAAACTCAAGCTGTACTCGGTTGCATACTGCCTACTCAGAGGTGATCTCTGCCTGACATTCAAGGCCATGTCCAACCCAGAATTGATGGACATGCTCCACCTAAAGAAAACCTTATCCACAAGAGCCACACACTCTAGGGTTCTAAACTTCACCACAACAATAAATAGGACGTGCTGGAGGGATAGATTCCTGTCCCAGAGACTTCCTATACTTTGGAACAAGATTCCAATCTACATTAGGCAGAGCTCCTCCACTAACACTCTTCAAGAGAAACCTTGATGTGTGGATGGGAAACAGAAAGTTTACCCCAGGGATTACTTCAATGGCTCTGCTGGACAGAGGAACAGGGAACTAATCTAAGGGGGTGGTGAAAGCCAATACATTCTGGCTCTGGCTAGGCTTATAAATGCCTTCGGGCAGGTAGCCTAAAACCTACCTGTGAACCTATAAAAATCACAAAAGAAGCACTCCATTTATACCATAAATTAATTAATCAGTTTCCCTCCAAAATTTTTAAAGATACAGACAATAATATCAGTTTAACATATGTGATATGGCTTCCATTATTATACCCCATAATAAATACATTTCTGCATATTTTAAATAACAAAAAATATAATAAAAAAATATAATAAAAAGCAATGAACAAATTATTTCTTAATCTTCTTATTTTTTAAGACAGGTATTAGGGAAACTGATTTAAATAATTAATTTATGGTATAAATGGAGTGCTTCTTTTGTGATTTTATTATGTGTCTGAAGAAGTAACTTGATTACGAAAGCGTTTACACAATAAACATACTTTTGGATTTTTTACTTTTGTTCCTGCTTCCATGTTTTGGGATCTGTTGTTTGAGATAACTGCTTTGGAACTTGCTCACATTTGTTTCAGGACTTTTTAACCAATGTAGAGTTGTGCTTGTTGCTAAAATAGACCGAGACTCTTTTACTTTTTTGTGTGTGCAGTTCATGGTCTAAATTTGTGGAAGGCACAGAAATCTTGCAATGCTGGAGTACTTTCTGTGGCTTTAAACCATGTCTCTGTAATGACACTGATGTCTATAGTCTCCAGAGCGAGAAGAACTTGTAGGGTGTGAAGATTTTTGCTTAGGTTTCTAGCATTAAGCAGTAACACTTTTAGGTCCTGATCTCCACAGCCTTCACCTATGATTGTTTCCTTCTTTCTGCCTTTGATGTTGAACTTCTAGTCTGTAATTTTCTGCCTCTGCCTTGCTTCTACACCTGCACTGTTTAGGCAACTCAGTTGTATGTGACTACACCTGCATTCTTTAGGCACCTTACCTGTATGCTTCTTTGTCAACGTCCTGCAGGCACCTCGCCTCTGTGTGTTTGATGCCTGCATTTCTGCAGGTGCCTTACTGTGTGGGTAGATGCCTGCACTCTGCCTGCACTCCTGAAGGTGCATCGCCTGTATGTGTTGATGCCTGCACTCCTGCGGGCACATCACCGCTATGTGCCCATGCCTGCACTCCTGCAGGCAACTCACCGGTATGCTTTGATACCTGCACTCCTATGGGTGCCCCTCAACTATGCATCGATGCCTGCACTCCTGTGCGTGTGGAAAATGACACAGCAGTTATGTTTAATGGGGCAGTTACGTATTTAATTTGCTAATTCTCAGCATTGCTGTATCACCATTCTAGATTAAATCCTTATGGATGGCCTTTGTAAGAATCACGTCCACACAGTTTGAGATAACATGTGCAGGGAGGAGAAGCAGAAAGTTTTAAGGAAACTGCAGTATAATGCAGGAAAGGAGGACTGTGAATGTATTTATATTATTGAAACAGATTGTTGACAATTGTGAGATTTGCCTAAAGTACCGGAGACCTAAGCCTTGACGTCTGGTATACAAGTATAATGTGAAAGTTACTATGATCTTGCATGAACTTGAACATGGCAGTTAGTATCTTTTTGATAAATGTGCATGTTTCAATGCCAGAAACATTACAAACACAGAGGAACTATGAAAAGTTGTAAAGAAATGCATTCATTGTAGCATAAGCATGCATGGCTAACCTCAGAAGTTATTCGGTGACAGTGCTGGTGCATTCAGTAGATATCTAATTTGGTATATGGCAGAGAACTTCAGTACTGGAACTGTGACCATGGTGATATGTAGTCCTTGGAGCAGCAGACTTCTAGAAGAATGGAATCGGCCAGTGACAGAAGTAATTGTAATTATAGAAGTAATAACTAGTAGTGAATGCAGCTGGGAAAACAGCATTAGTTTGTAGTATGATTTGTAGTATGGTAACAAAAAATACTATGCCGAATGTTTTTATAGGTGTAGCCCAGATCTGCTTTTGTTTGGTCAGAGCACAGATCTCCTTTTGTTCTGATTGATGACAGATAATTACAAGCTAAGAGCAGTCATTGAAACCCCGGATGACTTAGCCATCCTACAAGAAGGTTTGTATCAAACAACTGGTGTCAAAATCATGGTTGGACACTAAATGGCAAAAAATGCATTATTGTATCCTATGGGATGTAATCCATTCTGATATTTTGTCAGCTACAGTGTACATATGTAAAAGTATAGTGCTAAAGTAAAGCTAAAAATAACCCACATTGACAATATGCCCCTAAGAGCTGACCTAGTTATGATTTTGTGGACAGTGACCCAACTATTAACCAACACGTGTTTGTTGTTTAAGAAAGCCCTTCTGTATTGCACAGCTTTTAAACAAAGGAATTGTTATTAGATCTAGGGATATCATTGTTCATCTTTATTCAGCCCTTATTAAGTCAGTCATTTAATATAATGCCTCCTTTGGCATGTATCTGCCCAGACACATGCAATAACTTGAATGCCCACAGAACTACCTTACTAAAAGAATACACTGCCTAAACAACATGTCCTACATGGGCTAACTCAAAGCCCTGTCACTATACTCTGTATCCTACAGACTGTTAAGAGGTGACCTGTGCCGGCATGCAAGGCATCCTGTGACCCATTACTGATGGATTTATTGCACATCAGCAAGTCAAATGGCATCAGAAATATTCTGTCTAGGGATCTAAACCTCTTTTGTGACATCAGTAGAACATTTTGCAAGAACAGGTATTTTTCACAGAGTATACCACTGCTATAGAATACACTCTCCAGCCACATAAAACAAAGTTCATCCCTATCCATTTTCAAATGCAACTTAGATCTTTGGATGGGAAACCAAAAATTTACCCCAGGACTGTCCCCTATACAACTGATGGACATATGTAGCTCCTAAATCCTTTATGTCATGCAAGGGACCCCTCAAATTATCTATAGTATGATCCCAGTTGTTCTCATTAAGGATAATATATAATTATTGACCATAAGACGGGTTACCCTATCCCATTTGATTATAGATTGGCCTATTTTGAGCACAAAAAGGGCAGCTAGCCTAGTACTTACCTATGAACTTATGATAATTTTCCAGCTGTAGAATGGATCCTAAGGAGCTTGATAGTGGGACAATGTTTTTCAGTATAACATATGAATTGAGGAGTACATTTGTTGAGGCTGATCAGACAGATTTTGGAAAGTGCTATAGAAACAACTTAGTACCACAATACATTGGAAGACAGTGTATACTACAGAAAGGATGACTGTACAATATGGAAAGGACCTGGAGAAATAATTGGATAATATGGAGTTGTGGTGGTTGTGAGACATGGTCAGGTATGTGTGAGGATGGGTCATTCCATCTTTTGTAAAGTTAGGACTGGATGGGAAGATGGGTACATCAGCAAAAATCTCAGTGATGAGCTGAGAGACTTTCTGGAAATAATACCAGGGAATTCAGAAAATGGAAATGAAGATATGATGGAAAATTCTAGAATGAATATGGAAGAATTTGGTATGAAGCAGCCACAGGTGGTGCAGTGGGGAAGTAGCCTATGTCTCAGTAAAGGTCAAACCATGACATTTATGGGCAGAGTAAAAGGGTAACAACATACAACTGAAATCTTAGGGTGTGCCAGTGTAGCTATGGAAGACACAGGAACTGGTCTAACATGAAATTGCTACATTCGGCTAATGTTGCAGGCACAGAAGAGTCTGACATGTTACATGTAGAAAATATTCACATTGTATTGGAAACTGATCCAGTAACCCCCCGGTTAGGGGTCGCCACAGCGGATCACATGTCCGCTCATGATTGGCAGTGGAGTTTTACGGTGTCGAGTTGCCAGCCTGGCCCCCAACCTTCCACAGAAGGCACACACGTGCACTCACACCTAGGGCCAATTTAGAGTGTCCAATCCACCTTTGTTTGCAATTTCTTTTGTTTAGTACTTTTACTGCAGCAGCAGTCTTGTAAGAGACTTTTATTGTAAGGGGCTTGTATTGCAGCATGACTGCAGTTCTTTTATGACAGATTGCAGTAGTTTTTGGCAGTAACTGTGTATTGTTTTGCTGCAGTTTAGAAAGTGATCTGCATATTTTCATTTCATGGATGGTAGTGCAGCTTGAATGTTCAGAAGAATAAAAAGAATAATGTCCGTGTGTCTTGAAAAATTCAGGATGCACTGGTTAGAAATGTTAGTTGGATAGAGACAGTGGGTGGGCGTAAGCTGTTGGGACTCAGTCGGCAGGTACCAGTGGTCTTGGGAGTCCAGTGCTGGCATTGATTTCTGGAGCTACGAGGTCATCATCGTTTCAGAAGTCAATGTTGATACTGCATTTGCAGTCATGACTGAAACACTCTGTATATGTGTGTGGGGGGGTTAATTTTAATTGTAACAAGCTTGCTACAGTTTGAGGAAGCTTGTTGTTTTCTTGTTCCTTATCTGAAAAAGGAGTTACAGTAGTTAGAGGTGAAGTATATTGAGAGCTAGTTTAAGGATACTAGGAGAAAGAAAGCAAAAGGAAGGAGAGGGAAGGAGGCAGTGTTTTGTCTTGAGCTTGTAAAGCAAACATGGTGGGCATTGTAGAGAAATAGACTTGTCAGCGGTGTTGTGCGGGCTTGGTGCCAGAGTTTGGGACCTTTCCACCCTTGGAAGGTCTGTAATATCCTTATAATGCCCACCATGGAGGGCACTGTTTTTCTTAGGCAATGGAAATGAGTTAGAATTTTTTTTAATTAAATTTTTTTCTTTTAAATTCTAAAGGATAATCTTTGTTTTTCATTTTTTTTAGGAGAAGTACTTCCTTTCCTTGTTCATGTATAGTGTGTAATTTCACATACTGTATGTTTAGAAATTGCTAGACTATAGTGAATTGGTGTGCATGTTTGCAGATGTCTCTGTCTCTCTTTTTCTTTCTGTGTGATTGTGTGTGTTAAGTTTGTGCCATTCTGATATTTTGTCAGCTAAAGTGTACATTTGTAAAAGTATAGTGCTAAAGTAAAGCTAAAAATAACCCACGTTGTAATTCTGTAATGGGGGGGGGGAGCAAGTGGAGCTCTGACATTTTTTTTTTACACTTTCGAGTAAGGAACAAGTCAGTGCTTTTGAAGTAATTGGCTTTTGAAGTAATTCTGAAAATCAGCATTTAGCCTTGTAGTACTTTTCTGTCTGGTCTGGAGCTACAGTACACTACCTGTTCTCCGGTCTCGCTGGGACCGGACCTGAGGCTGGATAAATGAATGGCTGATTAATCAGAAAAAGCATACAAAATAGCATTTATAGGTTATAAATCAGCTAGAATAACAGGATTTGTGTTAGTATGCATTTTTTTCTAATGAATTGTGTCTTTCGGTTTTTCCCGGTTAGGGGTCGCCACAGCGGAACTCTGGTCTGCTAATGATTGGCAGTAGAGTTTTACGTGCTGGATTGCCAGGCCTAATGCACAACCTTCAATGAAGGAACACCCATTCATGCATGCCGCCACACAGAAGACGCTCTAACTGAGAATCGAACGGGCAACGTCTAACTGTTGAGGCGACAACGCTACCGCAGCACCACCACTGCAGATATGAAGTCTAAAACACAAATGTCTGTCATTATTTAACCCTGAGGAGGTGGAAGTGTTATTCTTCTGTGTTGCCTTCTGCTAGAGCTATGGCTGGTTAAAGAGGAGGCTGGATAAGAGGACTCTATGGTATGACAACTTGCTTCTCATTTGATGAGATGGAACATACGTTTACAGTCTGGTTCTGTCTTTGATAATAAGCAGTATAGCCAAATTGTATTTCTTTAACTGGAGCTGTAACATTTAGCACTGACTTTATAGTAATGGAGAAGTAAGGTACAGAAAAAAAAAGGAGGGCATCATTTACACTTAACACGACAATACCATAGCTTTTGGCTTATGGCCTTTTTTTAACTTTGAAGTGCTGCAGTATGACAGCTGCTTTGCAGTCTGCCCAAAGAGTTTTCAAATCATGGGATTTGAAAGCTACTTTGATAGCTGTCAGAGGAGCTGTCAGAATTCTGCCTATAACAACTATGTTGACAACTGTAAAAACAACTGTGTAATAGTGGTGTTTGGTCTGGTATTTTATAGTGAGGTTATAGAGCTGGTAAGATACTTTGCAGCAATATGAGTTGACACTAAAGAGTCACTGCTTTTTTTTTTTTCTTCTCCTGGCAGCTGACCATCCACTCCTTGTTCACTGTGCCTACCGGACACACCCTAGCCTCCCTGGTTCAACCTGACCCACATCTGGGGCCAGTGAGGATATAATGGACACTGTTGCAACATCATACTGCTGCCAGGCAGTGTGCCATAACAACCACCCTGCTGCAGCCTTCAAACTCAGCAATGACTGGCTTCAGGAGGTGCACGAGTGCATGTCCACAACCTCCTGACTAAGTGGTACACCACTTAGGTTCACTGCAATAGTACAATTAAGATCCTGGCAAGCTCCACTTTCTAACTAGACTCCTCCCTACAATAAGGAGTACACTATCCTGGGCCACTCTCACTCCCATCTTTCCCTATCTGGTCCCTCCAGCGTGTATGCCACAATTCAAACACAGGTCATTTGGGTCTCAACCAGGGATTTATCCCTCAGTGTCATGGGGCAGGGCTTAATCCCTCAGTGTCATGGGGCAGGGCTTAATCCCTCAGTGTCATGGGGCAGGGTTTAATCCCTCACTGTCATGGGGCAGGGTTTTGTCCCTCACTGTCATGGGGCAGGGTTTAATCCCTCACTGTCATGGGGCAGGGTTTAATCCTTCACTGTCATGGGGCAGAGTTATCAGATTTTTTTTTTCTGATTTTGTATAGAATTTATGACCCAGTGCTTCTTAGAACTGAGCACATCTGTTTCTTCAGCATTGTTCATGCATGAGGATGCTGACATATTTCAGATCCTTTTTAACACTTTCCGTATTATGTAAAATTCATCTGAGGAAAAAAAGAGCTGTTTTCTGTACTTCAGTTTTTGACAAAGGTTTATAAAAATTGTTTAGTACGATATGGACAGAATTACTGAAAACTGAAAAGTGTTGATCATGTATTTAGTTTTGTACACTGAAGTATTTTATTAATTTAATCTTCAAACCTTTGCTCCTTTAGTAGTGTGACAGCTCAGCTACTTCTTCTCTGTTCCTGGCCAACATTTCTTTTTACTTGTTTATGCTCCATCACAAAGCACCTTGGGTGCCATTATTATAACACTGCAGTAAAACCTAGTTTCATCATTCATGGATGCTTTATTTTTACTGCAACTGGAATGCAAAAAAAAAAAACAAAAAATAAAATAACTTTAGCAGGTTCATCATAATCAGAATTAGCTTGCAGTGTCTATCATTAGACTGGTAGCAGATCTTCAGCTGCATGCTTAATAAGTGCTTTTAAGCATAAGGCAAGAAGTGTTAATAACTACAACACTGACAGCAGTTCAGTTTTGTTAAAGGTCAGAGATTTGCACGTTTTGTACAGTGCAATTAAATGGTATTTGTTGCCTAGATTGCTGAATGCTTGAGCAGTATAGCTGATAGTACTTGATGATTAAAACTTTTTTGCTTTCCTGTTATTTATACAGTTAAGTGGGTGTCTGAGAAGTATTCAGATGAACTCATTGGTGGTACTTTAAGGTTATAGTTGCTGGCTTTTGTGGGTGGCTTCTCTTTGAGACTTTTGCCTGGATTAGTTTTATTAGCAATGTGCCTGCTCCTGATGTTGCATTTATTCAACCTTTACCAATCTGACATGACGTAGCAGAACAGAGAAGCTTCTGTTTTTGCAGAAGTTTACAGTAACACGCTGTCCCTCTTTATTTCCAAAAATTACCCACATGTTGCTGGGTTTAATGTAACACATCTTAGGCCTCCAGTTTTGAGGCATGACTTGCTCTAAAGATATGGAAATTTACAGGTTGTTGAAGAACAGTGTGGTGACAAAATTCATAGCTGCTTTTGTTTGTATAAAATTGATATCTGAAGTTGTTTCTTAAAAATACTTAAGCCCAAAGCACTTGTGTACAAACACATGGAGACAATAAGGTTGTCTTTCAGTTTAGGTTGTCATGTGGTCCACCTAAAAATAAATAAGTAAAATAATAATTGTATAACCAAAAGACTGATATCATTTCATAACCCAACCTTGCAGATCTTTTTTTTTTCCACTGGAACTTTTTTTTTATGTTTTATAATAATTATTATACAGTGATAGCTCATTACTATTCAAAAACATGCATGCTGATTGCCGAGCCCAGCCAGCGTGTCGGTTGTGAATCAAGCATGTACTAATAGACAAAAAGTCCAGTCACTGAAGTACAATTGAGCAGCCAGACTTTTTTTCTGTTAGTATATGCTGTGGAGACTTATGTCTCAACTGTCCAAATTTTCACAAAATGTCCATATTTTTGGTCTGTTCACAGTAAAATTTGAGGTTTTCTGACTAATCACTGAGGAGTGAAGTCACTAAATTTACAACCAGTTCCTATTTTGGGGTCTTTGTCCCCCATTATTTAAGGCTTTGTCCACATTTCTTGAGCTAAAAGGTTGAGAGGTATGTACGGAGGGCAATGCTAATACAAGGAAAATTGGGTACATTCTGCAAAATGAAAATGTACCTGATTTTCAGACTGTACCTGATTTTATTTGTATTTCTGCCATGTCTTCCTTGTACCTCTAAATGGTCCAGATTTTATAGTTTTGTTTTTAAAAAAACAAAAAAAGCAATGGAGATCACCCTTTCTCAGTTGATTGTTTTCCACAGCACTAATGTGCTCTGGAAGTGTGGGAATGTAAGCCCCATATGCATGTACAGTACATCAACAGACATGGAAGAATGAAGAAACAAAGTGGAGGAACACTACTAAGCACTTTCTTTCTTAAATAATGTCATCATATAATAGCAATAACAGATTCATGGGTGTGGGTGTATGAGGACTTACCGATAGCTGGTTTTGTGTAATCACTCGGGCTTCGCCCTCATGATCAAACCATGCCAGCCATTGGGAAATCCCGTATACCCACAGCCACTCGTTTTTGGCTTAATGATTACCATGACTGTTTTAATTGATTGCCGTGCAGTTATAACTCTTTAAACTCGAGATTCTTGGCATGAACATTTCAGGATAGGGTATTTAGGGACCCTTCTGTGCTGTTGTATGCTGTTATGTAATTCCATTTGAAAGTGTCATGCAGTTAGCTGTGTAAACTGGATTTTAGTTCCTAGTTGCACAAATTCATTGTCATAGTTTAGGTGATGATGATGGCCTTCCCTAGCTGGCATGCTGAAAAATTAGGCTGAAGGTATTATATTTTGATAAATTTATGGACATCTGTTTAAATGTTTACAAAGTTTTTTTTCTTCATTCTTTATTGACTTTCTAGTGGTGCATGTGTTTGTAGTTTCTGCTACATTTTTTTCAAGAAGTTTTTTTTTTTAATTTTAAGCTTTTTTGCTAACGGTATGCAGTGGAAGTCATCTACATACTTTTCTTCTATTGAAAATCAGAGTTCACAGAAAGAAGAAAAAAAAAATGCCTCTACTGGTGAGTTTGAAGACTGTGAGAGAGCAGAGGTCTCTAAATGTAGAATATAGATGGCCTGCACTAGCTTTCCACCATGTATGGAACATTTGATGTACAAGTAGGTAGTTGTGTGATTGGTCAGTGTGCACTGTGAAGTTAAGATGTTACATATATATACATTTATATATATATATATATTTATATATATATATATATATATATATATATATATATTTATATATATATATATATAAATATATTTATATATAAATATATTTAAATATATTTATATATATAGATATATATATTTATATATATAGATATATATATATATATATATATATATATATAGTTTTATATATATACATATATATATATATATATATATATAGTTTTATATATATATATATATATATATATTGACCTGGGTCAAACTTGATCTGGTAGATTTCTATCTGACAAATTGCTAACAGTGACTGTTTGTGTTTCTGTCAGTCTAAAGCAGACGAAAACTACTATGAAGATACACAAGTGCTTCTGTCTGACTGAGGTGTGTGCTTTACTTTGGCTATATGCATGCCTGATTTGGAAAAGAAATTGGAAGAGAAGCATTATCTTGTAGACAATCACTTTACTTTCAGCCCCTATCATAAAGCTACATGGAAGACCAAATGACCAGCAGTGGGGAAGAACATTCTTTGTGGATGTTGTGTTACACTGTAGCAGAAACCAGCAGGGTAAACATCCAGTAACTGGAAAAGAATATCTGAAATGCATTTTATTGGTTGTAGTATTTCAGAAAGTGTATGTGTAATTACCTGTTCATAATTCAGAAGATGAATAAAATAATCCATTGCTATTTAAAGAATGATAGTTAGTAGCAATATGTTCTTTGGGGGGGGGTCCTAGACATTTTTTCACTAATTAGAAAATTATCAAATTTATATGAATCAGCCACATTGTTGCTGGAGGTAGCAGCAAAATGTTGCAGTCACCATAGTACTACTTTTTATAAAGTGTGTGTTGTATGTATGTATGTATGTATGTATGTATGTATGTATAACAAGCATGTGTGTGTTTGTTGATGTGTACTGTATAAAGGGACTCTGCAGTGCAGATTGGTTTGGTTATCTGAAAAGAGAGTAAGCCCAAAAGCATTGACGTTTATGGAACAGCTTTTTAATGCTTTGGTAACACAAAACTTTAATTCTCAGCTGGGGTTCCTTCTTTTGCTAGTCTTGAGTGCTCTTTGATGGCTTCTTCAGAAAGCATCACTACTATGAATTAATTTCAATAAAAATACACTTTCAGTGCTAATGGACTGTGCATTTTTGCCCCTACTGTTGTGCAGCCATGGAGTTGGTATATGTAAGTTTACTGACGGTGATTTTCAATGGCTGAGTTTCATGAGATTGTTACTTGCTGAAATTTTCTTTTGGCAAATCCACATAAATCACCTTCTGTTTGGAATTTTCTACCTTTCCTGGCATTAGTTTTGAGTCTTTAGTGGGCCCCTAATTTCTGTATACACTTCAGACATACTGAGAAGTTATTGACACTATTGTTGCTAGATATTTATTAATTTGTGATGGAATGGCATCTCCTCCAGAGATGTTTCCTGGTTTGCACTGATTACTTGGAATGAGCTATGGCTCATGTGGCCCTGAAGCAAATAAGCATCTATAGAAAATGAATGGTTGGAAGGATATTTTGTAAAGTAATGTCTTTACTTTTAATTTGAACTTTGCTCAGTGCATCATGCTTATTGAACTAAACTGATTTGGTAATGTATTGAAAGATTTGTAGCCCATAAGTTTGACAAGGTAAGTCATACCTTGTTCATGTCGCTATTGGTGGTACAATAGAAATATGCTCAGACTTTAAAACATGTCAGTTAACCAATCTGGACTAACACATCTGTAATGTAAACTTGAGTATATGGCACTGAGATGATGGTTACATGCCTGATCATTCACTGACCATATCAAATGCACATTTCCATACTACAAGAAGAAATAAGAATTGTGGTCAAAGCACAAGCTCCCCACCCGTTTTTTTAATTCTAAAGTGGTTGAAATTTTATCAGAAGAGGGGAATACCTAAATGGCAGAAAGACTGAACATATACCAGTCTGAGATGCCATTTCCACTCCCCTGCAAAAAGAAGTTTTAAGGAGAAGACCGATTTTCGAGATTCACTCTTCTCCTATGTTTTCTTTCTCTTTTTTTCAGCTTTTTGGCACTCTGAAATGTCAGCACCCTAAAAGAAAAAGGGGAGTCTTGTCAGATATCTGACCTTCATACACCTGAGAATATGCATTGTGTCTGTATATTTCTGTAGTGTCCCGTGTAATATTTGTGCAGTGCTGTTTGCATTTCCTTTTATCTAGCAGAGCTCCATTTTTATATGTCACATAATCCTTTTACATCCAGTTCTTCTATTCTGTTTTACCAGTAGCTTCTTCATTAGTTCATCTATTCAGTTTGTAGAATATGTGCCACAGAATATTTGTTTTGCCTGGAACTAATTTGTGTGCTATTAAAGTGTTATATGTACAACACAACAAAAAGCCTTTAAAAGAGCCCTTACATTTCGTGTGACTGGTGATGGTAATGTAAAGTTTTTTTTGAACAAAAAAAAAGCAAGCATAGTATATCAGTGTTTTTTGTGTGTGCATGGAGATAGCAGCAGCAAAATATTTGTTAACTGGAACTCAAGCAACCAGCACTCTCAAGCAACCGGCAAAAAAGTATCGAAGAAATATACAGTACAATTTGCATGTGTTGCACTTTCTGTTTTCCCCTGCAGAAACATACCTTATGTTTTAAGAGTTTTAAAAAGAAAGATAGGAGTAAATTCCCTCTCTTCCCAGCCTGAGAACAAATCAAACCAAACAAATAGTATAGGGTACAGTATTAGTCAGGCCTATTTTTAATAGTAACTCTCAACCAACCAGAAACTACAGTTATCCGGCACGTACGAATCCCCGTGGGTGCCGGTTAACTGAGAGTTTACTGTATTTTATTAATTTATTTATATGGCAGCAGTGGAAACAATATTTTATTAAGATATTTCACTTGTTATTTAAGACAGTTCTATTGTAAGACTTAAGTTGCAGATTTTAAATGTCATTTGTTCTGTGATAGAATATTTCATAGGAATTGGTGTAAGATATTTTGGTATGGTAGATTAATAACTTGTTTGTTGTGTTCTGCGGTTAAGGTTCAGAATAGTATTTCTTTGTATTCTGACAGTGCGTAATCGCCTGCTTCATCTTAACTAATTACGTTTCTTTGATGCTGGAATCAATTTAAATTTTCTGATTTACCAAGTGAGTATATTAAGCAGTTTTGCTTCTTATATTGCAGTTTACCCTACCTTGTGACAGTGAAGGTCAGCCTAGTCCTTACAAACACTACCTTTTTTACCCTGTACATACGACGATTTGTGCAGAATTATACTGAACATATTATGAAATTGTATCCCTAAGGTGCCTTGTTCAGGGTTGTAAGTATTGGTATTGGAAGACTAAGGAAGAATACGGCTATTAAAAGCAGTGCCATGTTTACAGAGAAACTACTGAAATCTTATATGGCCGAACTAGTAAAGGGTGTATGTTGTAATTTTAGTTGTTGTCAGGGTAACTGAACATTCTTTTCCTTTCACTAAATAAGCATTCTGTCTTGTTACTAATATTTCCAAACTTTCATTTTTATTGCAACCAACTGAATGGAACAGCTTCTGTATACGAGTTCAAGGGGGATGTGGCTCTTGGTTTATAGAAAGTTATTTGGTAGTCTCTGATTGCTTGGGAAGGAAAAGGCCTGACTATGATGCAGACTGCCCAAGTTTGAGTGGCTTGGGCATTGGAAAAGCTGACTAGAGGAGGAAAGAGCAGTAAAGCAGTGGAGCCTGCTGACTTCTGTCTGGGGGAGAAGAGTCAGGGAGCACATGCCCAGAGTGCAAACTCTATGTGGAGCCCTCGGTGGAGTAACTGGAGGTGCTTTTACTTTAAGATGGCAGGACTGTTGCATAAGTGCATTAAACACGACCCCTTAGGATGCAGTGAGCCTGCCCACTGGCAACAGCTATGGCCTTAAAAGAAAAATTCTCAGTGCCCAAAACTGAATCACGACACCGATCCTACCAGTTAACTCTGTGTCAGATGGAACAAATGTGCTGTAGGTCTCTTGCCTCCAAGGAGTTAATGGGCTGAGTGAGCAAGAAGGGAGATGGTTTGGTAGTCAACCAGGAAAACCGACACAAAAATAATCAAACGAGGTTTTTTGTTATATTATACTGGCTGGTGAAGACGTGGGGTGATATTTGACTAACCAAAATGCCTACTTACAATTTAACATGCTCATTTTATGTGGTTATGCATATTTGAGTAAACATGTCCTTGGGTTCCTTACCAGGAAGGTCGTGACAGCATAATAAAAGCTAATTGCAGACTAATGTCAGCTGCAATTCTTGAGGGACAGTTCCTGAAGATGTTCATTTACATTAGACTGTGATAATACAGGGGGTAGTAGAGGTACTCCAAGCACCCCCCCCGCCCCATCTTACAGGCTGTAAAATTAAATATTTGTTACATGCCTGAATTAAAATTTAGAACTTTAAAGAAAATATTTTTCTATCCCTGCAGTTGTGTTTGACCTACAGGCAGACGTATTCTTATTTACTGTTGTAATTCCTTTGCACCTTAAATGTTGTTTTTAATACAGACAAATAATACAGTATATTTGGAATTATGCTAATGCTTCTTTTTGACAGTGGTTGTCTTGCTTATAGGCAAACATAATTATAAGAATGTTATTGTCATACGTGTCCTTATTTCTGTTTAAGATTTTTAAATCTCCATCATAGCTGAGATTGTTTGTATTGGAGGCTTGGAGAGAAAAAATATACTACATTTAGAAGTTATTGTAGAAATGCAGTTACACCAGAGAGTGAGAAATTGGCAAATAAAACACAAATGCTGTATTGTTTTAGCAATTAAAATACAATATGTTATATCAGATGTTCATCATATTGATCACTGCTGCAGTAGCCTTAGATATTCATTGTGTTTCACTGATGCAGTCATTACACTTGGGTTATCCTGCCGGCAGGCTACCCGCAGTCGGCCTGAATTCCAAAGTCCTGGTCTGGCATTGGTTGCTGTCGCCTCTTCCCTGACGTCAGAGCGCCAGGGGTATAAAAGATGCAGCCAATGCCATTTTCTTCAGTCTTTCTTGCCGCGCGGTGCCCGAAGCAAAAGCAGTTCGCAAGTGCCGGTCGGCCGACTCCTGAGATTTTCAGAATTGAATTTCAGATCCGAAGTCTTCTATAAAGCTAAGTACCCCATTAGGGAAACTTTTTTCTTGCTCCAGACCGATGTCAGAAAAAGTTAACAATTGTATTTCTTGTGGGAAGCAAATACCTCATAAGGATTTTCATTCTTAATGTATTCCTTGCCTAGGCCCTGACCACAACGTTGCTAGTTGTCGGTTTTGTGCTAGATTTAACCAACGCACTATTAAGCGTTGGTACGATTTTGCTTTTCATTACTTTGGCCGAATGTTTAACTACATAATGCCATTGGAGCAGCCGACGACCGGAGTTCATAAAAAGCGCAAGGAAAAAGAAAAGAACAGGCATCCGAGGTCAAAAACCGACGACGAAGCCTCTTCTAGGCCAGTCGCCGGTTCTCAGTGAGGCGCTTTCACAGCCCCTGACACCCGCTACCTCAGAGCCACAGGCCACCTCCGACTCCCATGTGGAGACAACTAGGCCTCTGGATACTCAAGGTATTGGGCCTTCGGAAACTAATCCCTCTGATGGGTCTGGAGCCGCTGAGCAGGCATCGGCTTCTGAGGGTGTTTTCAGACCTACACAGCTTTATATCAAGTCAACTTCAGCTTCCAAGACAAAGTCTAAAACAGTTTTAAAGACAAGGAAACAAGTACAGCATTCTCCAGGACAGACATCCATGCCTAAGAAACAGATGCTCAAAATGGCCGAAGACCTAATTACTTTGATCAGGGGTTCCCATCCCCCTCCTGATAAGAAGCCTAGGCAAGACACTGAATATGATTCCTCTGATCAGGTTTCCATTTCCTCTGACTTCTCTTCAGAACAGGGATACTCTATTCCTCCCTATGAGGATTAGAATGCTGAAGAATATATTCCTTCAGCTTCTCCTCCTGAGGATTACTCATTTGGGGAAACCCTGCATACCATGAGGGAGCATTTCCACTGGGAGAGCCAAGATTACTCAGATTCTAAGAAAAGGCTCAGAGACTTTCTTTTACTACCTCAGCACAGACCTCTTGCTATTCCACCTGTTCTAGACATTGTAGATGATGTATTTTCAGAGTCAGGCCTGTCTCCCGACTCTTTACCTCCTGCACCTGTTAAGCCAGACAGATACTACAGGGTACGAGATTCTCATAAATTTCTATATAAAAGTCCTGCTGCCGACCCAGAAACTGTTTCCCAGGGTCCCAAAGGGGTCAAGGCTGCTACTGCAAAAAACCCTGTCCCCTCAGATAGAGATTCTAGGGCTCTAGACAGATGGGGGAAAGTAGTTTACACTTTTGCTACCTTGGCTGTAAGGGCTTTAAATTATCAATTTCATATGCTTAAATATCAGCAACACTTAATGTCTCTGCTAAAACAGAAAATGTTGACTAACTCTGAATGTTCTGAGAACAAGGAAATGAAGGATTTATTGCATGCAGCTGAACAAGTGGGAAAACATACTTTACAATGTGGTTATGATTCACTGGAGGACTCCTGCAGGGCCGTTGTAATACGTTCTGTCATTAGAAGGCATACTTGGTTAAAGGAACAGACTCTGCCTGATCATTTTAAGGCAAAATTATTAGATGCTCCATTACAGCATGATACTTTATTTGGTGTTAAGGTAGAAGAGGTGTTGAAGAAAATGGAGGATAAAGCTAAATCTATGCAGGCAGTAAAGGATTTCTTACAGGTACAGCCACCCAGATTTAGCAGGAACTGGCCTTCTAAGAATTGGTCCTTTCCCGTGTCAGACAGGCCACAAAGAGGCAGATACAGACACCCTAGAGGCAGACAACAGCCCCAGGGCTAATACAGGCCCAAACAATGGGGTGCTTCTACCTCCAACAGCGGAGAAGACAAATCACAGCCTTATAGGAAACAGTCCCAATGACTTCCCTCTGCCAATGCCAAGCATTTATCTTTTGGCAGCACCCTTAGGGGGAAAGCTAGCACTTTTTTCACAAAATTGGCACATGATCACCCAGGACAAATGGGTCTTAAATATGGTCTCTCTGGGCTACAGGTTCCACTTTCACACCCTTCCAAAGGCAAAAGGTATGCCAGACCTGCCACACAATCAATGGACAGAGGCACAAAAACAAGTTTTATCTCTCATGGACATGAGGGCTATTCAGCCAGTGCCTCAACAAGAGCAGGCACAAGGATTTTACTCAAGACTTTTCTTAGTACCAAGAAAGGACAAAGCATGGAGACCAATTCTGGACCTGTCTATTCTAAATACTTTTCTGGATGTTCCGAAATTCAAAATGTTGACTCTGCAGGAGCTTCTGCCCATGCTGGACAAGAAGGCTTGGCTTGTAACTTTGGACCTCAAAGAGGCATACCTGCATGTCCCAATCAGACAATCTTGCAGAAGATACTTCAGATTCATAGCTGGCTCAATGCACTACCAATTCTCTGCACTGCCCTTTGGCTTATCTACTGCGCCCAGGGTCTTCACAAAATGCCTGGCACCAGTAATTGCCTTTTGCAGACAAAGAGGAATTCAAATATATCCCTACTTGGACAACTGCCTTATTCAAGCAGAGACCAAAGACATTCTACTAAAGCATCTGGCGTTTGTAAAAAGGTTACTAATTTGCCTAGGGTACACAGTAAATGAAAATAAATCAAAACTAGTACCCTCTCAAGAGAGAATATTCCTGGGTGCAAGCTTAAATACAACTGCCCAGATGGCTTATCTCACGCCAGACAAACAAAGGCACCTGACTTCTTACTTCGAAAGCATGGCAACAAAGACCCAGTTATCTGCAAGAAAAATTCTGCAGGCTCTGGGCTACATGGCCTCCTCCATTCTGCTAATTCCATATGCAAGACTGCATATGAGGAAACTACAATGGTATCTAAAAAGTGTTTGGACTCAACATTGCCACAGCCTGGAATCAATAATTTCACTCATTCCCTGCCTGCAACAGGAGTTTCAATGGTGGGCACAGGCCTGTCACCACAACAGGGGACAGCCATTCATTTTACCCACAGCCAGGCAAACAATAACAACAGATGCTTCAGATTATGCCTGGGGACCCACATGGCAGGAAAATGTATTCAGGGCACATGGTCCCCAAGCCAAAGGCTTCTTCACATCAATCAAAAAGAGATGCTAGCTGTACAAAATGCCCTGACAGCCTTCAAGGACCTACTTCATCCAGGACAACTGCTGATAAAAATGGACAACACCACAGTCATGTGGTACATGAACAAGCAGGGGGGCACACATTCCTACCCCTCTGCAGACAAGCCATGATTTTGTGGAACACAGCATTGACTTTCCAAGTATACCTGCAAGCACAATTCCTGCCAGGAAAAACAAATGCACTGGCAGACGAACTAAGCAGAAACCTCATGGACCCTCACGAGTGGAAACTAGATCCACAAATCTTCAGCATGATAACAAGGAAATGGGGATGCCCAGACATAGATCTTTTTGCCTCCCCTCACAACTGCCAACTTCAGAGAATTCTGCACAAGGACTTATCACAAACAAGCATGGAAAGTGGATGCTTTGTCATTCAGCTGGAACAGCCTTATAGTATATGCCTTTCCTCCGCTGCCTCCCCTCCCCAAAATACTCCTAAAGGTCAGACAAGAGAAGCCACATATGATACTGATCGCCCTGGATTGGCCTCGCCAACACTGGTACCCAATCCTAAGGAGCTTTTCTCAAGGCCCTGCCTGGACATTGCCTCAAATTCCTCATTTACTGACCCAACAAAACAATCAGATCCTGCACAGCCATCTCAGAACCCTAAATCTAGCTGCATGGTGGATAGTGTAACCATTCAGAATACACCTCTCTCTAAAGCAGTTATGGATGTTATTTTGGAGGCCAGGAGGCCCAGCACCAGGAAATCTTATGCAGAAAAATGGAAGAGATCCTGTGCTTGGAACCAGGCGCAAGGAATTGACACGCTTGTACCAAATATTCCTCAGATTTTACAATATCTGACTGAGATGCTGGACAAAGGCCTATCCTTCTCATCAATTAAGATCCATGCCTCTGCCATTTCAGCTCATTACAATACAGAACCACCAATTTTTTTCACATCCATTGCTTAGGCAGTTCCCCAGGGGGGGCAAAAACATAAGACACCCAAGGAGAGCACCAATACCTGCATGGGACCTCAATTTTGTCTTGGAAAAACTCACACTGCCTCCTTTTGAGCCAGCCAATACAGCCAAGATAAAATTCTTATCATGGAAAACAGCTCTGCTCCTAGCAAGAAGAGTCTCAGAGCTACAGGCCTTAATGGCTGTGGAACCTTTTATTATCTTCCATCCGGACAGGGTTTCTCTAAGGACAAACCCAACATTTATGACTAAGGTGGTGTCCAGTGTGGCTCTTAACCAAACCATTCATTTGCCTACTTTTTATCCAAACCCACAGAATAAAGGGGAGAGACTTCTGCATTCTTTGGACATACACAGACAGCTACGCTTCTACTTGGACAAAACTAAAGCTTTCAGAAAGACTGAGCAAATTTTAATGGCATATGCTGCAGGATCACAAGGTAAGGCTATCTCAAAGCAGACTATTTCAAAATGGATTAGACACTGCATTCATTTCTACTATTCACAACATGGCAAATCAGTGACTAAGGGCATTAGACCACATTCTACCAGGGCAGCAGCCACCTCAGCAGCCTTTCTCAGAGGAGTACCAACCAAGGATATTTTGGAGGCTGCAACTTGGACTTCAGTGCACACTTTTACTAAGCACTATCACTTACCTCTTTACTCTAAATCCAGAGGAGGCTTTGCCACTGCAGTTCTGCAGGGCCTTATAGCCACTCCTAATTCTGTTTAGACCCAGCCGCCCTACCTCAGCTTTGGGATTCAACCCAAGTCTAATGACGGCAACAGTGAAACACGATGAACATAGTACAGTTGTGTACCTACCATAAATGTAGATTTTTGAGTGTATTCACTGTTGCAGTCCAGGTTACCCACCCACCATACCCCCTTCTTTGCTGGGACTTATCTGTACTTCTCTATCCTATACAACCTATGTGGTGTATTTGCTTGTAGATGAAGATATTGTTTATGTTAGTGTATGCTTTTATAAGCAATATTTTTTAGCCTACCCTTTTGGGGGCACCTGACATCTGGGGCAAGAAAAACTGAAGAAAATGGCGTCAGCTGCATCTTTTATACCCCTGGCGCTCTGACGTCAGGGAAGAGGCGACAGCAACCGACGCCGGACCAGGACTTTGGAATTCAGGCCGACTGCGGGTAGCCTGCTGGCAGGATAACTCAAGTGTAATGACTGCAACAGTGAATACACTCGAACATCTACATTTATGGTATGTACACAATTGTACTTTATATGGGTTTAATCCTGGCAAGAGTATAAGAGCTGGCCAACTTCCAAAGCTTCAGGGCACCTTCCACGCACCCAAACTGTCAGCTCGAGCTGATCTGACTAAAAGACAAGTTTGGGCACGAAGCCCTTCAGCTTTATTGAGGCTTTCGAGGATTGAGTGTTGGCTTGCACTTTTCTTTGTTGGGTAGTTAAGTTCCCTTTGGGGAAAAAACTTTCTGTTTTCTTACCTTTTTTTTTTTTTAATTACTTTTTTCTTCTTGAAAAGTATTTTAAAGGTAGGAGTATTGTGTTTTAACAGACTATATTGAGATCATAGTGTTTGAAAGTGCTTTTTACTGTGTTTTTCTGTCAAAAAAGTAACTTTTGTGGACTGGTAGTGTTTATCAGCAACTGCTGCTTGTTTTCCCAGGGAAAGAGGCACAATTTTTGGCTTAACCTTGGTGCAGACTACTGGTCCTGCATTCAATCCTCCTTCCAGCCACACAAAAAAAATAAATAAATAAAAAAGCAAACAACCTTTGCCACCACAGCAGACTAGCAATTTGCCTTTGCTGTAAGTGGGTGACTCTGCTGTCACCATTTGTTGTAACTCGGATTGCTCATCTTTTACCACAGATCCTTCTTGTGTTGCACCCACAGCCACTATGGACTGGGGGCTGACCACATCCTGTGCGGCAGTTTGGGTCCCATCAGTGGGCAAGGAAGGAGACACGTTTGTCGATCCTGGGAGGGGGAACAGGGACTTTTTTCCCTGTTGTGTTAGAATGCTGTGCCCATCCCTGTGGAAGCTGCTGCTGCCATTAGTAACACTGTTGGTCTCATTTTTTTCCTGTCAGAAGGAAACAGAAGATCAAACATGTATCTACCTCTCCTCAAATTTCTTTTCATAGGAGTAGTTTACTGAGTCTGTCACAGGGTTTATTTCAGGCTATTGATCCTTTTTGTAAAGTAGTTTCTAATGAAAGAGGGATTCCTCTTTTCCTAAAAAGATCCAAAAATGTTAAATTCCGGAAGATGCAGGGATGAGTACAGTGTTTTTCCCTGGGATTTCTGATTCGGACTCTGGGGAGAGCACAGTTTCTTACTCCTTCTGTGGAGGTTTCTCTTCTTTCTCTTGAGACGTATCTTGAATGTGGCAGTATTTTCAGTGGAAGAACACGGAGGTTTCTCAGTTTCTCAGGAAATACTGAGTTGTTACAGAAAGATTTTTCAGTACCTACATGTATTCCTCCTGTTCTGCTGTACAGGATGTGTGTGTTTCTGCATACATTTTTACTGATAGTCAGTCAGCTGCCCCTAAAGAGGTAGGTAGGATGTATCAAGTTCCTCACTCTTTTAAAATTTTGATTCTCTGCTGGTGTGCCTTCTGTGTGGAGTC
The DNA here is from genome assembly GCF_019279795.1 of Protopterus annectens. NCBI lineage: Eukaryota > Metazoa > Chordata > Ceratodontiformes > Protopteridae > Protopterus > Protopterus annectens. The sequence continues at coordinate 1,384,411,458 of NC_056728.1, read as the reverse complement.
TGGATGTCCCCCCTGCAGTCATGTGGGTTTCTCCGGGTGCTCCCATTTCCTCTCACATACTAGTTATATGCAGTAGGTAGATTGATGATAGATGGATGGGGAAAAAGTGTATACTTCTACAACTTTGATTTTCGGAATTTTTAATTTTCATGGTCATATATTATGACAAATTGTGAAGTATGAGGAATGTTTTTATCAATAGTTTTTTCTTGTGAGGAAAAAATGCGTTGAATAACTTAAGTTTCTTCCATTACACATGTCACTATTCATTGTTTACAGTACACAGGTCACTATTCATTGTTTACAGTGTGTGTATGACTTTTGATACTTCTTCCAGGGCTGTGGTCACTGGTACTGTTTTGTGGAGGTTTGCATTGGCCACATTCTTAGTACCTCCCTGACGATTATGAAAATGAGATTTTAAAATTTCCCTTGGATAGAGATTGTGTTTGGCCCTTCTGCTGCAGAGATGACCAAAAATGTAATGATAAGGGCAGGCTGATCCAGGGAATATCTAAGATTTTTCTGCCCTCCTCCAAGTTTTCCAGGGGATTTTCTATGTTGTCATCCAGTTTTGGTCTCCACAATATACAGGTAAACAGATGTTTAAAAATAAATGGCAAGGAGGTTCCAAAAAGAATTCTCGAACCTCCCAAAACCAAAGGCAGTCTTAACCAGTCTAAATGATTATTCAAGAGACCTTGTGAACCCCTCCCACCGTGACCCCCCATTTTTTTTGTTCAGAAAGTCTAAATCTCCATTTTGCTTTTTGGCAATAGATAGTTTCAGACAAATGGGTTTGGAAAATCATTCCTCAACCAGCAGATCGGACTGTCTTGTTTCCACCAATTCTTCATCACATACTGTCCCAAGGAGTGACAGAATTAGTTCTTCCTTCCCAGGTGAAAAGGGTTTTTATTCAATGATGTTTCTAGTGCCAAAGAAAGAAAATGCTTGAGACTAGTTCTGGGTCTTTCTTTCCTAAACCTGTCTATGATGGTGCCTAAATTCAGAATGATGATCACTTGACAACGTGTTACTTCTCCTTCGTCCTTTCAAGTTTCCTTGCAACAGAAGACTTAAACGATGACTATCATATGCCTATCAATCCATACTTCAGACTTTTCTTATTTTTTTGTGTCTGGATGACATTTTCAGTCCTCTGCCTTACCATTTGGACTAACCACTGCACCTAGAATGTTCATAAAGTGCCTAGCTCCAGTTATAGTTCATTACAGGTTTCAGAATATCCAAATTTTCCTATATTTAGTTGACTAGTTTGTCTTTGCATTGTCTTTTTAAAAATGTCTGGAATTCCTCTGTGGTATAAGAGATCTCTTGTACAGGTATTCCAAGAGAACATTCAAAAGTCTTTCCTGACTCCTTTACACAGATTTGTGTTCCTGAGAAGCCAACCAGACACCCCAGTTCAATGGGCTTTTCTTCCACAGGAAAAAGTAGCTCTTTATCTGGAAAACCACAGAAACAGATCAGACCTTGGTCACTGCAAAGGAATACCTCAGGATTTTGGGTCTCGTGGCATCAATGATTCTTTTGATACCCTTGGCAAGACCCCACATGAGAAAGATACAGTGGTATCTGAATTCTTTGTTCCTATCTTCAACACCATTTGTCTGTTCAGATCCCAGTGCTGGGGTTTATCAGAAGCGAAATCATTTGGTTGAGACAACAGATATCCTTAAATCCAGATCACCCCTTCTCCCTTTCTGCTCCAAATGGGTTAGTCACCTCAGATGCTTCAGACTTTACTTGGGGAGCAGTTTCAGGAGGGATAAAAGCGCAGGGCGTGTGGGACACCAAGGATGGATGCAGGTGCATAAATATCGAGAAGATGCTTGCCCTGATCAAGGCACTCAACTCTCTGAATCATTTTTGGTCCCTGGGACCTCTTTATCTGGTTACAGGCAATACCACAGCAATGGCTCATCAGCAAGCGGCAACCAAGTTGCTCCAGCACTTTGCAGACTGCCCATGTTAGCTTGGGATATAGCTTCACAGCATAATCTCACTCTACAGGCATTCTATATTCCATCAGAGCAAAATTGTGTGGCAGTCAGGCTGAGCAGGTCAAGGGCAGGCCCTCAAGAATGGAAACTAGATCAGTGGGTTTTCCAAGATTTGATCCATCTTTGGGGAGTTCCTTAAGTACACCTCATTGCCTCCGCTTTGAGCAATCATCTGGCAAGATTCTGTTCCAGGACTTCCTGCAAGAAAGTCTGGAAGACAGATGCCTTTTCTTTTGCTTGGAAAGGAATGTTCCTGTATGCTTTTCACCCTTTTAACCAACATCCAAGGTACTTTTGAAGATTTAGAAGGAATTCCCCAAGATCATTGAGGTGACTCCCATCTGGTCTGTTCACCCATGGCTGTTCCTTCTTTCAGAAATGGCTAGGAGCAGTTACCACAAGCTTCCTTTTAGGCTGGATCTTCTCAGCCCAGAACAGGGGTGTTTGATACTCTCTGACATCAGTCGTCTTCAATTAACTGTGCAGCAGGTACTAGTGAAAGGAAAAAAAGCCTTCTACTAGAAAATCTTATACTACAAAAGGAGAAGGTTTTCTGGTTTTACCAACAACATAACCAGCACCCATCCAGAGCTAGTTCACTGGTGCTACAATATTTGGGTGAGTTACTGTCCTATGGCCTTTCTTATTCCTCTGTTAAGGTTAATTTATTGATTATTTCATCATATCTGCCCATGGATCCTCATCTTTCAATGCAGTGTCATGTCAAAATGTTCTGAAAGGGGTTTTGCATAGGAAGCATCCGTAAAAATTGGTGAGCCCTCCTTTGGGATCTTAATTTTCTGTTTGAAAAGCTAACACTCCATTTGAACCAGCTAATCAGGTTGATTTGCAGTTCTTAACATAGAAAACAGTTTTACTGATTGCTCTGACCTCTGCAGGAAGGGTGTCTGAGTTGTAAGCTCTTATAGTTAGTCAGCACTATGTAACACACACTAATTTTTCATAGGGACAGGGTTTCTTTGAGAACTAATCCTTCTTTAATGCCTAAAGTGGTATCAGAGTTTACTTTAAGCCAAACAATGCTTCTTCCCATTTTCATTCCTGAACTTAAAAACGAGGGAGAAAGGGTACTATCTTGACAGAACTAAATCCTTTCAGATCTTCAGATCAATTGTTCATTTCTTGTGAAAGTAAGAAGGGACAACCTGTGTCAAAACAGACTATTTCCAAGTGGTTGTTTAAGGGTATTATCTTTGTTATACTTTCTAAAACAAAACTATTCCAGGCAAGGTCAAAGCCTACTCTGCCAGGGCCTTGGCTTCATCTATAGCTTTTTGGAAAGGTTTGGATTCTAGAAGTATTCTAGAAGCTGCTACTTTGTCCTCTGTACATAATTTTACAAAGCACTATAAGCTTGATTTCTTTTTTAGGTCCGGATCAAGCTTTGTTAGGTCCATTCTCCAGGGGCTCCAGGACTCTTCTTCTTCCACCTCCCAAATGTAGTTAGTTAAGGTAATCTACTCATATAGCTAAGGTTACTGTGGCAGTGATCAGTATGATGAAAATAGTACAGCTGTGTAAGTAAAACTTACCGTAACAATAGATATTGGAATGATCACTGCCTCAGTAGCTGCTCCCTCTCTCCAAACCCCTCTTGTTTTTTTTTATGCCAGGGTATGGGCATTCATTTATTTAGTTTGTAGGTTTGTTTATTTACTTATTTTTTTTATGTGTGTATGTATGTTTCTTTGTTTCTAGCATTGTCATTTAAAGGCTCAGCCTCCCTCTGTCTGCTGTCAGGAAAGCTTTCAAGGGTTTTGCTCCCAAACTTGTTTTTAGTCAGCTCATGCTGCTGATATTTGGGAAACTAAAGGTGCCCTGAAGCTTTGGAAGCTAGTTGCTGTTAGAACATTGGCAGGGTATAACCTATATATCTACTGTTATGGCAAGTTTTACTTGCACAACTGTACTTTTGTTTGCCACTTTATTCAAAGGCAGCTACAGATTAGTGCCCTTTATACTCACTCCTCAACTTGTTGCTGTCACACCTGAAGGTCATTAAGTTACCAATTAATAGATATTATTGTTTTAAACAAAAGCATTTTAAATACAAATTGCCCTGACTGTTTAGAGGTTAGCATGCATCGCAGATCATTTTCCCAGGAGATTAATTGTATTTTTGGCAAAGGCATATCTTTATTTAATGGTGCGGTAATTTAATTTACATGTATTTGATCCTTAATTTTTAAGCAGTCAGGAGTGTTGCGTATATCTGCACGAACATCAATTTTCAGTCATGATGAAGAAAGAAAGAAATTGTATTGGGGTTGGACAATTATGAGATGCTGTTGGCTGTAGTATGATTGTATAAAAGTAAACAGTCATGGGAAGCTGCTGCAAAATGTTACAATATATATTGACTTAGCTTTTCCTTTTTGTGTTAAATCTATAACTGTGTTGATTAAATAATATCTGTGATTAACATGCAGCAGACTTTCTTGCAGAGTTGTGAATATAATTAAGGAATGACAGACTAGTCCTTCCCGACTGTAAATATGGAATACACTGTCTGCTGATAGGAGTGGAGAGCATAGAGAACTGAGCATCCCACTCTGAAGCCGTGATTTGGAGTGCCTCTAAGGAATCAGTAGGGTGAATGAACTATTGATCATCTCTGCTTATGTACACAAATACACACAATGGTACTTTTGTAGTCTGCCAGTAATTGATATAGTTAGAAGGAGAAGGTCTTAGGATTTCTTCTTTGTAAGTAACTCATACACATCAGTTTCTTAATTGGGAATTTAAAAAAATCAGTCTGTTTAGCTTCTCAGCATCAAACAGCAAACGTTTTGAAATCTGGGATTTAAGTGTTTCAAGTGAAACACTGGAGCATACTTTTCTGGCACTGATGATAGTTAATCTTGACATTGTTAAATCCTAAGATTGTACATATCAAGCAGTCAGTTGTCCATTTTTAAGTGATTAAAATAGTGAACTTTGATCTATGTTTGGGCTGCCTCTGAGCTTCTTAGTGCAAGAATTCTGGACAAAGCCAAAAATAATGGGGGTTAAATGCCTAAAATCTGGGACAGATTTTAACAATTGCTCTTAGTAACTTAGAAAGTTGAGCAGAATAACCAGTTGTGCAGTAGCATGCATTTTTTGAAGGGCATGAAGTCTGAAACTCAAATGTATTTCACATTTAATAACGCCAATCCCCAACAATTTGTCAGAAAACCACAAATCTTATGAGGAATAGTCCAAAAACATGAAGCCAAAATCTAGGTGTTCCCCGAAAATGTGGACAGTTGAAAGGTACCTCTTTGGCACCTTAGTGAATGGGGTTTGCTACATTTATTGTAGATCACGTGCTTGTTCTGCCCGTCACTTTAAAAGTGAAATAATGACATTATAGACTATTACTACGAAACTGACCATGATCCTCTGCCATAAAGCCAGATTACAATCGGTCTCTTCAGCCAAAAGGACTGAACCTATAAGCAAATGTTGTACAGACCATATCCACTACTGATTGTGCAGGGACTAGATATATGAAGATATGAAACTTTTTTTTTTCTTTTTAGTGTGTAATAGGGGTGAAAGAAATTTTAAAAGTGAAAGTCAAAAATGTTACAAAGTGCAGCTTTCACCATTTTGTATAAATGTCAATCATTTGATCAGAGTTGCAGCTAACTTCTGTAGCGCCTGCTGCAGTTCCTCAATCAGGCACCCCTAGCAGATCTACCTTTACAATAGCCTCATGTGAAGTGCTTCTACCAGCCCTGGCCACAGATACAGTAAGTACTGCAGGACTGCCCGTTGGCAACTGCCGATCGCTCCCACTAGCACTTTGTGTCTGAGTTAGCCATCCCCCTAGCATGCTTCTGCATATGGCATCGGGTATGTGTATTTAATGTAAGACTGTTTTTGAGTTATATGACAAACGCAGAGTGTGTTTATTTGACATGGCTTCTATGTGTACTTCAGTGCAAAATATTTTGGAAGTCATGCAAGATAATGGTCAAATAAATAACAAAACGTGGTTGATGCATAATATGTGTGAAAAGAGTCAAAATCACTGAAATGCAACATTTCTTATGCTGAATTTTGCACATTTTGTTGGACAAGTCAGACAGTACTCCGTCTGCTACTAGCTGTATAGCCTGAAAGTAGATATGTATGTGGTTTTAAGTAATAGCATATACAGGTCGTGTAGTTCAATATGTGCGCATTTGTGGACACTTAAAACAGTTTGTAGTGACATAACATGAAATGTATTTAATATGTGCAGTATTTTTGGACACACAGAGCAGTTTATGGTGACACAACACAAACTGCATGAGGTTGTCATAAAGTGGCCAACATACCTACAGTGTTGCCTCAGTAAATGGAGCTGAATTAGAACTGTCATTTCATTGGTGTTGCATGAATGCTTACTCTGCATTTCACACTGTGGTTACACCACCTCAACCCATTGCATTAATATGTCTGGAGTCCAGCAAGAGGTAACGTGATAGGAAGTAGACACACACACACACACACACACACACACACACACACACACACACACACACACACACACACACACACACACATCATCAGTGAGTAGGAATGTATTAGGGGCTGATAATGAGAACATTGCCCATGTAATTGTGTTGTCTTGTATGTTATTTTTGTTTGCTACTTGGCGGGGTAAGATTCCACCTGCATGCATGCTGCTGCTGTACATACTGTGACAGCTGTGCTGTTATTACAGCAGTACTATGTGAAGTACTACACACCATTCTGAACATATCATTCCAGTTCTGGCTAAAGGTTTTATTCAAAAGCTGCACTTTGCTACAAATAATCTCTTCCGGCTGTTGTATTTAGTGTGTAAATAAAAAAACTGCAACCAAAAATAAAGTGCACAATATTTCATTGAGCCACAGCATGGAAAAGTTGTCAGGTTACAAAATAGTGTACTTGATGGAGCTGTTTGTAGAAGAGTTGTATGTGTTCGTGTAAGATGGTTCTGTGAATTCTGTTTGCTAACAGAATGTATACTTGTGTTTATATATGTTGATACATCCACACATGCATGCACACACTCCTTAGTCTAGGCTGTGTACAAGGACCCTGTGACATGTGTACAAACAGTGCTCAGACTCACAGAGGGGCTCCCGTTGAGAGTGTTTGTGTGTTTCCCACTGGGAGTGGGTGTGTATTAAGTACAGCTCTGGGCCCGCACCTATTCATGGTAGAGATGGACAATATTAGGGTACAGGATAGAGGGGACAGTTCAGCAAAGCCGCTGTTGTATGCATGCAGATGATGTGGCATTACAAGCAGACTCATACCTCTCAAGTGTACCTCATTACGAGGAACGTACCTCATTTGGGGTCTTAAAAAGTTCATGTTCCTCAAATGTTCCACATTGAAAGACTGTCGCACGTTCAGTGTTAGGAATTTTTTTTTGTGAAATCCATTGTAAATAGAAATTAATCATATTAATTCATTAACATATCTTCTTTATAAGTAAAACTAGCATATTTTAACCATCCTATGACCTGCCTAGTTGAAGGTGTTAGTAAGTTCCACATTTTTCCCTTTTGTTCCACATTATGAGGGCTAGTGTTCTCATTTTTGAGATCAAAGGTTGAGAGCTATGAGCAGACTATAATACAATACTGAAGGCACGTGAGGTAAAAATGGTATGCAGCTGAGTACAGACCAGACCGTGGTCATAGCAACAGATGGGGGGAAATCAGAAGAAGGAAAATAGTGGAACCGAGTAACAGCTTAATGAATCTGGAAAGTATGGTTGAGAAGAAGGGGAAGTCTAAATGTGGAAGTCAAAGCTGGAAGCAGAGTGGCTGCAGACAGCTGGCTTGGAGTGTCAGGGGCAGTGTATGACAGGAAAATGTCAAGGAAGCTGAACAATAAAGTGTACAAATCAGTGGTGTGACCAGTACTACTGTGCAGCACAGAAACCTGGAAGGTGAAGGCAGAGCAGGTGAGGAATTTTGAGATGATATCGGTAAAGTGCTCGAGACAGGAAGGATAATTTACATTGTGGGACAGACACAGAGGTGACAACATCCGAGCAGAAGCCCATAGTAGTCCCAGTTGCAGAGTTGATCATGTAGAACAGGTTATGATGGTTTGGCCACATGTGCAGGAAAGCAGAAGTCCGTTTGAGTAAGGCAGATTTGAGAGAAACAGAAGGCTAGAAGAGAAGGATGTCATGCAAAGAGATGGATGGATCGTTTGAGAGAAGATCTGCAACATTAAGGCATGACCATCAAAGAAAATAGGAAAGTGTCTCGGAATTGAGAGATGTGGCTATAGCTGACATATCTCTCCAACCCGATGTAGAAATGGGGAAATGAAGAGTTGATGATGATGTCTGTGTTGCATGGTAACTGCGTATTGAAATACAGAAAATCATTTTTGTTTTTGCATTCCTTTGTGCTTTATGGTAATGATGTCCTGAGACACAGAAAATCATTTTTGTTTTTGCATTCCTTTGTGCTTTATGGTAATGATGTCCTGAGACACAGAAAATCATTTTGCTTTTACATTTATGTGGTCTGGTAATATGATAACCATGTACTGAGGTAGGAAACTCATTCAGCTTTTTATACCTGTGCTTTACAGTAACTGTGTATTGGGACAAGAAAGTCATTTTACTTTTACATTTGTTTTATTTACTTTGCATTTGATTACCAGGATAGTCCAAGTGGGCAACAAAGTAACCCTTTTCAGTGGAGGACTGGGGAGAAAAGCTTCATTGCAAAAATTATTACTAACATTAATGTGCAGGTGCTAAAGCAATGTTAGGACATACAGACCTACAAAAGATGAATTATAAGAAGAAGTACAACTCATTTTGTACATTACCTGGTTATAAGAGGTATATACATCATAGGTAGTACGTGGGATCTAGTATGTATAAAAGAAACACTTTCTAGATAGTGTATGGAATTATACAGCATTCAGAGAAAATCTGTGCAGTATGGTACTGTGAATCATTATTGAGAACCAGAAAACAATTTGCTTTTACTTCTGGACTTTATTGTAACTGTCTTTGGTAGTTGGTGTATTGAGACTGAAAAAAGCTGCTATTCGTATTAGTGCGGCAGTGGAATATAAACTCATCATTTCAGAGCTTTCTGCAACTCGACACCGTAAAAAACTTTACTGCCAGTCATGAGCGGACAGGTGATCCGCTGTGGCAACCCCTAACCGGGAAAAGCTGAAAGAACAAGAAGATTTCAGAGCTTTATAAAACTGTGCATGTAACTCACTTTAACCTATATTACAGTACACATGTAGTTTTTTTTCTAATTAATTTTTTGATATGTTGTAATCTATCATTTCCCTTCTTGATAGTGCTTAGTGTTTCAGGTTTAATTGATTGGTCACATTGACGTTCCATGACATTGCAATTCCTTACTTTGGTGTTAATGTTAAATGCATTCTGTGGTTCACCAGTACATATTCATAACAGTAAGCAGACTAGCAGTACTGTTTTTGTGGATGTATGTGAAGTGTTATGATGTCATCAGTCGCATCCACTACATTTTCATTTAACAACTGTTTTAATTGTGTCACCGCAAAAGTGAAGCACATTTCAGCTGTTCAAGGGCAATAAGCAGAGATGCAGTCAAAATGCAATGTTATACTTGTTTAATTAAATAAAATGTAATGTACTGATCATGTTTGTTTATTTGTTAATTTAGTCATCCATCTGGTCTTAGGGTCATTGTCTTTTACCAGGAGAAATGTGGTAATTCACCAGTACAGAAAAAAATACTGAGTTAGCTAGATGTAGCATTTTAACCTACCAATAGACACTGATCTAGGGTGTGATAAATAGTACATTTACCATGTACAGATTGTAGATATTTATTTTTATGTATTTTAATGTTATACCCCAGAAAAATGACATGATTAAAAATATGTCATCAAACATTTATTTGCACTTTTGGAGTATCATCAACATTTTAGTTGCATCTTTTGTGCATCATCAAAAATACTAAAGTTTTACTAAATTTGTCTTATTTATAGGTTTATAGGAAGTTACTAGGCCAGCGGCCCTAGAGCCCATACAGGCCTATCCATGTTAATGTTAATCCCAAGTTTCCCCAATTGTCTTTATTAAGTGGATATACATTGCAGAGTTCATCTATGATCAACACAAACTCCCCTTGTCCATGAGGGACATGGGTGCCACTGTCATGGTGAATTTGGGGTCTCACGTCCAGTTGTCCAGGTTGTGCTTGAATAATGTCAGCGAGGAGCTTTGCTTCATGTGAATTGAAAGTTTGTTCCATAGGAGCAGCAGTCTCCGGGAGACGTATTTGTCTCTCCAGCATGTTCTGTTAATGTCACAGGTTTAGATCTGTAGAGTGAGTGACTTGTGCCATTAGATTTGTGGATGTGAAGAATATCTATTAAGGCAGGGTTGGAGACTGCCCTCTAGGCCAGACAAAAGTCTCCTCTAAGTATCCTAAGTGATACAGAGTACAGTGATAGGGCTTTTAGTCTGTCCACGTACGTCATGGTTTGGAGGCCATGTTTTTTTTTTTGGCAAGGAACCTCTGACGTCTCTCCAGCTGCTGGAGGTGTCTTAGGTACATGCAAAAAAGAGCATTGTACTCCTGTTAGTGATCTAATGAGGGTCAAGTACTGTGGGACTATAACATCCTTAGACATGGATGTGATGCCCTTACTTATGAGCTGGACCTACTGGAGAAGAGGAGCACTGCATGCACCATATAGGACTGAGATAAATGCTTGTCTCTGCTAAGTTGCGCTCATGGCATCTTTCTTGGGGCATTTGCAAATGCATGCATACATACAGGAGAATGTCAGCATGCAGCTCAACTGGTGAGGAAGGGTTAGGATCATATAAGTAAAAACACTAATGGCTGTCTGGACAACTGCCTCCCACGATCACTTCTTGCTTGATGGAGCTCAAGTAGGTAGGCTGACTGTGGGATGGCTGATGGTAAGCGCGCAAAAGGGGATCACAGCTATATTTAAGAAAAGTGCATATTACTATATTTAAGAAAACTGCATATTGTTACAACAGTGGTATGGACGGGCACGGTGGTGCAGCGGTTAGCATTGCCACCTCACAGCAAGAGGTTCTCCGGTTTGATTCTCGGCTGGGGTGCCTTCTGTGCAGAGTCTGCATGTCCTCCCTGTGGTCATGTGGGTTTCCTACAGGTGCTCCGGTTTCCTCCCACATCCCAATGACATGCTGTAGGTGGATTGGACACTCTAAATTGGCCCTAGGTGTGAGTGTGTGCGTGTGTGTGCCTTCTGTGGAAGGTTGGGTGCCAGGCTGGCAACTCGACACTGTAAAACTCCACTGCCAATCATGAGCGGACAGGTGATCCGCTGTGGCAACCCCTAACCAGGAAAAGCCGAAAGAAGAAGTTACAACTGTGGTATAACTTCAGTCTGAATTTACCCAGTTCTGCCTTAGCTGTTCTCTTGCTGCACACTGATTTCTTCTTTATCTTTGATGTAACTTTTCATCTTTTCCTCTACTGTATTCTGTATTCCAGTTCCTTGTTTAACATTACATCCTTCTTTGCCTACTCTCTGAAAATGTTTCTGTTACATTCTTCTTTGACTGCCTTCCTACACAATTTTGCTTTTGTTCTGTCCTTTTCTCCTCCTTACATCGATGCTTCTATTTGCTTCTACCAGTAGCCTTTTGGTTTCATTCATTATCTTTTCTGTTGCTGTTCTTCACATTTGTATTTAAAGCAGGAACATTGTAATTACATATATGAATATCGTATATTGTAATTAATGTAAATTGGTATAAAACATCAGTATACATTTTTTGTATTGCTGTGTTGACGTGTGTATTATTTTGTTGTTAAGTGTTAACCACCTTGAATCAGGGTTTTACATTAAACTTGTAAGAAGTTGTTACTGCCCATTTTGTTTCCTATTGTTAATTTCCATTTAAATGCTAACACTTATTTATCTTTTCACATTTTGGATGTGTTGAATCACTAAATGTGACCCCCCCCCATCAACTGGCAGTAATCTGGCATAACTTCCCTAGTTGTAAAACAGTTATTTATAACAAAGCCATTCTATTGCATGGGTTAGAAAGAATGGGTTTAGGTGAGACTCTGCAGTCAGCACATTCAGAAAATTTATGAATCTGTGCTTCTGATTTTTGAAGTAAGAGTAGCAGTTTCTAAGTTCTGCTGGGGAAAATACTATGATGTAACTGGATTAGAGATTGTTGTTGCAAGGAAATATATTAAAAGTCACAAGATGGAAAGTAACACTGGGCAGAGCATTAGAAAAAACATAATATTCTGTGAGAGTACCAGTGCAAACTTTTATGAGAAATGATAACAGGAAGTAAACTGAGATCAGGTGACTGGATGACTGGAAAAGGCAGCCAGTGTATATTGATGTTTCCTGACATTGAAATTCCAGATACTTAGTTGCAAGTGAACATTTTTTGTAATGCTTTTGATAAAAACAATGAAGTTTTGCTAATTATGGGTCATGTCAGCCTTTCCATCATTGGTAGATGAAACACTACTGCCTTGTAGGTGGGAGGAAAGGTATAACTTCGGGAAATGCTGTTGAGCAGTATCAGTGCTACAGATATTCATAAAATAGATAAAAAGCAAGAGGGCATTGGCACCTCTAGGTTGGCTGTACAAGCACACTTAGGAGATCAGTAGGAAAGGGAGTCTGAAATAAAACCAGTGTATTGTGGGTGGAAGGTCTCTTGCCTAAAGATGAAAAGCTTCAGAGTTCAAGGACTTAGCAGGTTTATTACATAATAGATAAAGCTGAGGAAAAATTATTTTTTACTGGAGTATTAAGTTCAGATAATGTTGTGTAAGCACCAAGAAGACAGAGAGTAAACTTCTTATTAACAAGGGTCATCAGATGTTCGTATATTTGGTGGTTTCCAATAGTAACACCACATGTTAGGACTCATACATTTTGGGAGACAACCATTATGTATAATGATGCAGTCAGTTAGTCAAGAATTGCACATTGTTGTGGGGGAAAAGCCCCTTTCTAAAGGTGCAGCAACAGCAAACTTGTAAAATAAAGGAGGTACGTGAGATGATGCCTGCTGTGGTTAGGAGGGTTTAGCCATTTCACATAAAACAGAAGTCAGATTCCACTTCTTTCAAAAGCGAATCTTGACAGAGTGGTTTGTGACTTGATATCACAGACCAACAGATTTTCACTGAGTATGGCTTCTCTGGCTTTTCCCCCCTCATTTTTCAGTGTTACAGTAGAGAGATTATCTAGCCTTCAGTTGATGGAATTTCATGGAATTTATAGAAATAAGTTTTAGAAAAGTTATGAAGTCTGAACTCCATTACATATTCCCTGTCTGTTTAGGTATTGGCAATTTGCCCGTTTACCCCTCCACACATTCTTGCAGTTGGGGCAGAACGTAATTTTTCTCCATGTCTTCTGAGATCCTGATTTGAGTTGGCGTTCATAGGACATAATACTTGGAGAAGGTCAAGGTACTAGTAACTGAATGAGATCTAAACGTTTTTGTAAGAGCCTTTGTGTATAGGACCAGATGATTTATTGTGAGCTAGGTTCATAAATTCTGCAGCTGTTAAAACAAGAAAACAAAAAAAAAGACGTCATCCTGCTAGACTGTATGACTACGATTCCAGAAAGTCTTAACTATGTACTGCAATTTATTGAATCCTTAAAGGGGTGTCTGTCTCCAGTCTATATGCATCAGATGAGCCCTCAGCTTTCTGGGACAATTTAGTAAACTGTATTCATGTGTGATATGTATCCCAATTGTAATGGTGATAGTGCAGATTTATAGCTAAAATACTAATGCAGTGTATATTGTTTTACTTGCGTTATGCTTACATCTGTGTACAGACGTACACAGACATACATACACTCATACACACCTGTATTTACAGACAGAAAGAACACATGTGAACACGGTTATAATTCATGTACTTTTCTGCATTATTAATGTTACAATTCACTTCCATATCACACTTGAAGAATGTTTGTTAAATGGTCACATAAAACTGAGTGCATGTGGTGCTGTGTATGTAGTGACAGACAAGTGCTTATTAGATCTAGTGTACCTATTTAATTACTCCACAACTTGGAGTAACTGCACTTTTAATATTTTTTAGAATCACAGCCCGAGTTGCTGGTTGATACTAATACAGTAGGCTTTGTCTGCTCTGTATTATGCCATTTCTGAAATATTTTCTGAATTCGATCTTGAGCTCCCAGGGCAAGTTAGCAAAATGGCATTTTGTCAAAGCTGAATTATTACAGTGCTGGTTTTGGACGACTGTATTACTGAACAAGAGTTTGCAACTCATAATCAAATGGATGACATATGAAATGTCAAGGCTTGTTAGCTCATAATTGTCCTTTCACTTTGAGAGTAACAGCAACTTAATAGCTTGTTTGGAGACTATTGGAGTACATAAATGTGGCTTTTAAGTCTATTTGGCATGTTATCTCATTTTTTTTTTGTTGTATGACATCATCGGTCAGCATCGTGCAGCAGCTATGCAGCAGCTTGTTTTTATCCCCACAGGCCCCTTGTCCTTCAGAAGACCTTTTGTTTCATGTTAGTTTAAGCAGCTGCAAAATGTAGAGCAGTTTGTTGTTTTTTAGGATAATTTACTGTTGGCAGGAATTCAAGTCTACATGCTATTTTTACTAAACGTGATTTCTTGAGTTTTTCAGGAGTGTTTTAAAATATAGTAAGAAGTTCAATATGTTAATATCAAGATTGGTCACGTAAAGTAATGATTGGACTGCATTTTAATTTGGCCTTTTTTTGTACCTGGTGCTATTTGTCAGCTTTTATTAATGTCAGTGGTAATGCTGTCATTACAACTTTTTACACAGATGATGGACTCAGTATGGGTATCTTCATTAGCCATTACTCATTAAACAGAAGCAAAAAGCCTATGGAATGTACTTGCCTAGATTGCATACTTTTTTTGTTCAGCAAATGTTTGTAAGTGTTAATGATTACCACCTTTCCTACTTATTTGTCGAGTTACTTTCATCTATTAATTGTCCTACGGTTAGGCCAATTTCATATCCTTTGTTTTTGCACTGCCATATTTGCGGTTATACATTGCAGTTTTTGAAGTACATGCTCACCAAAACTCTTGGTAGTCCTAGTTCTTTGAAGAAGTATTCCCCTTTGTATGCTTAATGTGCTAGAGCCATGTCTGGGCTTCATCTTCTATTGCAGAAGACTGTACCAGTTTAGCATTCTGACTTTTCTTTATATGCATGATTCCTTGTGTATGGAATTTTCTTTATGGATGTTTCTGTATGTAATTAGTGTGGTCTAATGGAGATCTTGGATTTGACCTTTCCCACAGAACTGCGATGACAGAAACGCAGAGTTTGCCTGTCTGTGCTATGCTAGTATGGTCTACAAGTACAAAATAGTAATAGTTGACACCAGCCCTTGCATAACATTTTTTCTTAGGTCAAGGTAAGAATAGTCTAAATAAACATGACAAAGGAAGAAGATTGTTAGAAGCCAGTGGCCAACACTGACTATACATGATCATATTGTATTAATAAGTAGTTTTCTGTAATGTAGATTCTCTTGCTAAATACACTATTTCTATGCATTGAAATAGTAAGATGCCAACAAAGACTCTGTACAGAATATTGCTAAATAATTTCGTAAATGTTAACATAGTTTCACAATCCATTGTTTTTTTTCCCCCAAGAGATTCCATTCACATTATACAAGCTGTCTGTTTTGTGTCTGGCTAACATATTTCTGTTGTAAGCACAATGTATCGATGGGTGACACTTTAATTATCAATAGCTTCTGTATTCATCTAGTGTTTTTTATTAACCCTAGCTAAGCTAGTATGATTTCACAAATCAAATGATGTGTTTGTGCATAGGATGATTCCTAACTTTGTAACTCTGTAATATCCTCTTTCTATGTTTTGTTTGTAGTTTGTAAATGTTAATTGTAGTTAATAAAAGTTTTTGTTTATTGCTCATATTACTTTTTATTGCACTTTTATTTTCAGTTAGAAATAGTTTTGCCAAACAACGTTCCTCATCTCACAGTGCACAATATCCGATTTTCACACTAGAAGGTTATTTTCCTAAACTTCTGGCAGTGCAAACTAACACAGTTCAGTGTTCAGACCCCGAGAGTTTAGTGTGAAATGTTAAAATCAATTCAACTTCTTTCCTTAACAGTAATTTGCTTACCTCATTTCCGGTCTTGTCACCAGCAACCACATACTCTAAAATACAAATCCTGAGTGTATTTATATCCCTGTAATGTACCTTATTAACAAGATCAACAACTGCATTCTTATAGTTTTGTTTTTAATATGATTAAGATGTTCCTGAATCCTTTATAATACCTGTTTTGGTAACATCTTTGCCATTCACTTGGCTAATACAAACATGAACACTTAAATTCATGGTTTAAAATCAAATTGGTCTGTATGAAGCCACATCTGAAAGGTCTTTACCATCTTTGGGAAATACACCCACTGTATCTTTCTCCCAAGGTGCTGGTACTTTCCCTTTAAAATGTTGTTAAATAAAGCCTTCTAAATCATTAGCACTTTCTTTCCTCCTAAATTCCAAATTTCTACAAGAGTATACTGTTCAAGGAGACTTCCCTTGCTCCCCTGGTCTGTTCTCCATGGAGGTGCATAAGAAGCATCAGTGTGAAATAAAGCTGATGGATCCCCTCTCCCAGGAGTGTTTGACATAGGATTCTGATGTCGGTAAGGGGGCAGTGTCCCAGAAGTCCCCCCAAGATGATGACTCTTTTGGCGACCTCCTTGCATTGATGAGAAATCTGGGGTTGGGTCACTGAAGTCCCGTCCCCTGAGGAGTCTGTCTTTCTTGACACCTTTAGCATAGGCTGGTACCCCCTCTTGACATATTCATCAATCTCATGTCCAGTAGTGTGTTCCTGGTAAATTTTGGTCTTGCCCAAGGGATAAGTCTTGGGAGCAGGGGTCCTGCAGTCAGTGCCATCATTGTTGCTGCTGCCACAATGAAAGAACATTCTGAAGAGAATATATCAATCCATCCTCCAAACAGAGTCACAAGCCTTGAACAAATTTGGGAAGTGCACATATGCTTCAGACACTTTCACCCTCTGTACGCTGAACTACATGCACACATGACCAGACTACTGAGGGAGTTGATCAATGAAGTCACTTAAGTAAGTTGCATCCCTGCCAACAGCTGAGTTTCATAAATTCAGTTGGCCATTATGTTATTCATATTTAATGTATCTATGTGTCTCATTGTCAATGCTACAGATAATATAGCTCAGTCAGCAGGCACCGGCATTGCAGTTCACAGACCTGTGGACCTGCCTGGATGCATCTGTGTAATTTTCCTGAGTGCTTCAAGGCATCCTTCTTTAACACCATCTTTGATGGGTTCACTTTGTTTGGCTCTAAGGTTAAGGACACGCTGACCAAGACTGAAGAGGATGGCAAGACGTGCTATGGGAGTTTGTGCCCCCCCACACACACACACAGAGGACTTTTTCTCAGAGACTATCTGTTTACCAGTGCTCTTGGTGATAGTGCCCCCATAACAGGGGGGGGGGGCTTCAGTGGTCGGGTGGTCCACAAAATCAGAGCTTCAGGGGGACCTTTCCCCTGGCAAGTCATTCCAGCATTCCTGACTCCTGCACTTTAGAGACAGTTGGGAGATGCTTGGCTCTCCACTTCCAAGCTTGGGAGGCCATTGCATCAGATGCCTGGATGCAGAATTATTTTCAGAGGCTACATCATTCTTTTTCAGTTTACTCCAACTGTACAGTAGAGATCCCTTCCAAGTGTGCCTCTCCATCAATGATGGGAGACAGCAGAGATTGTAAAGCTGCTCCCAAAATGAGTCATTTGGAAAGTCCACCAAATCAGAGAGTATCGGGGTCTATTAAAGATTTTTTTGATGCCCAAGAAAAACAAGGAACTCGGGTCAATGTCGGACCTAAAAATTAAATGTGTTCATCAAACAGGCCAAGTTCTGGATGGAAATGGTGCAGTCTATTTTACCTCTGCAAAGCAGGGATGATGGGATGTGCTTGGTAAACCTTAAAAGATGCTTATTACCACATAAAAATAACAAGACATTCCAGGAGGTTTTTGTGCTTCTGTCTGGGAGACTCTATACCAGTTTTGAGCACTGCCCTTTGGCATAAGCACAGTCCTGCAGGTGCTCACCAAATGCATGGCAGTGGTAGTAGTTTAGCTCAGGCTACAGGGATTCCAGGTTTCCCTACTGGAGGATTGGTTTGTTAGCATCTCTGGTTTAAGCAAACTTTGTTAGATCTGTTTTTCCATGGGTAGTACAGTAAATTTAAAAAAGTCCAACTTGGATCCTGTTCATGTCTGGAGTTTATAGGCTGCCATCTGGACACATCCAGGAAGATTGCCAAGCTTCCTCCTTCTGGGTTGTTATCCTTGTGTCTTTTAAGGCCCATCGGATCCTTCATCTTCATGAGGGTCCTTCAGTGGACTCTTTCAAGCCAGTGGTCTGTGATAACTTGCTCATTAAATTTTCCTGTTTGTCTCACCAAGGTATGTTGTCACATCTCATGATGGCTGACGTTGGACCATGTCTCTTCAGGGAATTCTTTTTTGTTCTTCCCCAATACAACAGCCACAGTAACCACAAACACTTTCCTGCTAGGATGGGGATGGTGAGTTATGCAGGTCCAAGATACCTGGTTGCAGTCAGAGACCTGTCTAGACATTGATGTTTTGCAGATGAGGGTGATTCCCCTGGTATTGCAGGTTTTCCATGACTGCTTTCCCAAAACTGTGATCTTGACCCAGACCGACAGCATGGAGACAGTCTGATACATCAACAAGCAAGGGGAAAAACAAACCTACAGCCTGGGTTGAGAAGCCATGAAGGTGTGGCGATGCACAATGTCCTTGCAAAGCTTTCGTTTAGCATTGTACATCCCAGGAGAATCCAACAGTCTCACAGACAGACTGAACAGGAATATTCTGATGCCTCATGAGTGATCCCTCAACCCATTGATAGCTGCATAGATTTTCATCTGCTAGGGATAGCCATGCTCCAGCCTGTTTGCAGGCCTTTACAACATGAGATGCAGCAGCTTGTTTGCATGATTCCTTCCAAGTGACAGTCACTGAGGGATGCTCTACTCCATATTTGGCCCTTGGTCTTCTTTATGCTTCACTCCAACACCCTAGATAATGAATACAGAAAATGGCTCGTAGTGTGACTATTTCTCATAGCCCTCTTCTGTCTCAGTCAAGTTTGGGTACCCTTTCTGTGGCCTCATCTAGTGCACCCTCTATACATTCTGGATCCCATTCCAGATATGATCTCCCACCCTTTGGGGCAGCCTCCGCAAATCTGAAATCCCTGTAGTTGATGGCTTATTTCTTCCACTTCCAGTGGTGGCCAGAGAGCCCAGCGTATGTGATAGTTATGAATATCCCTTCTTCATCTCAAAAGCCTCCACCAGAATTTTTTTTTTTGGTAGAAAGTGGAATAAATTTACTATTTGGGCCATATAAAAAGGATCTAGATCCCTTGTCACTCCATTAGATGCCATTTTGTTTTTTTTTCCAGTCTGGCGCTAGCTACTCGACAGTTAAGGTTCAGCTTGCAGACATTTCTAATTTTCAGATAGGCTTGGACCATTTGCCCATTTCTTCTTTAAAATTATTTTGAAAGGTACCTTTCTTCATAGACCTGTATGGAGGACCTGGCCCCTCCTTGGGATCTGCCTGACTTACATAAGCTTTAACCAAGCACCCTTTGTGCCTTCTTTTTCTGTGGACCTAAAGTTTTTATCTTGGAAGACGCTTTTCTTGATTGCAGTAACTTCCACCAGATGGGTCTGTAAACTTCAGCCTTTGCCCTGTAATCCTCCTTACCTTATCTTTCACAAAGGCAGGATATCATTGCAGACTAATCCAGCTTTCCTGTCCTAAGGTGACCTCTGAATCAAATATGAATCTGTCTATTCTTTCTTAATTTCATTAGTAATGGCAAATACATGATTCATTGCTTGGACCTTCATTGTCAATCGAGATTTTACTTGGGTAGGACCAAAGGTTTTATAAGATTGGATCAAATTGGATCCTTTTCTAGAGCTAAGATTAGGAAACCGTTTTTTAAGATCACTTTGTCCAGATCGCTTTCTGACTACATTTTCTTTATTTGTAGTACTTATGGTTTATCCTTAGTTGCCAAATGAAAATCCCATTCTATGAGGGCAGTGTTTTTGGCAGCCCCCTTATTTGGTCTTGGCTGTTTAGATGATATTTGTTCAGTGGCTACCTCATGGAATTCTCATAAATTTGTGTCCTATTGTAAACTTGGCATTCAGTCATCTAGGCCTTCTTTTGGTTCTACCATTTCGCAGAATATTGTCCTGATACCTCCATTTTAGTCTAGCTGCAGACTCTGCCCCACATATTAATGCAGATGGAAGAGATGACATCAGATGCAGTCCCACAGGTTAAGACAGACAGAAAAGACAACAGGGGATAAAAAAGTTATGTGCTTACTGTAATGCTTGATCCATGTTGTCTTCTTCCATCCATCTCAACCCCCGTTCCCTTTCCAATTTGTCACTAGTATTTTTGTAGCTCATGGTAGATCTTTCAGGTTAGTCTGAAGTCTTTTGTTATGGGGGTTTCTGGTCTTCACCTCAGTTTTTTTTTAAGTAAAATATTTAGTACAGACCTGATTTAGAGGGGAAACTCTTTGTGAGGAGACTTGGTAGCACAGGCATTATGGGAGGGGAGTTGGGGGCCTTGTAACCAGAATTCTGAAGAGCAGTCCTCCGATCTGATCAAATCCAATAACCCACAGGTTCAGGTTGATGGAAGTGACAACATAGATCTAGCGTTATACTAAGCACATAATGTGCGTGTTAGAGCCTGTATTCCCACTTATAAAGCAATATTGCTATCTGTTCTTACCTTATCTCTGTTCTCCTTCTATATGTGAAAAGCAAATTGCATGCTTTCAGTAAACATTAACTTTTGGCCTTAAGAAAAACTGCACTGGCCAACCTTTAATAAATAAATTAAATTGTGCACTGTTATGTAATGCATTAAAGTACTAGGGCTATTGAGAGGCAACTATTTTTAGCTTGTCCACTTCCCACAATTTGATGACATTTATCTTCACTGAACTACTTGCCAATATTCCTTTAAAAGTTAAATACACTACATCCTGCTGATTTCACTCCTGACACTGTTTCAGTGAACTGCTTGCCATGTTTAAAAGTTAATTACATTGTGTCTTTTACATTTCACTCAGAGCGTACTGTTTATTTTTCCTCATGATTTATTACTTGCACCTATAGGCTACTTGAATGCTAAAAGCAGGTGCTAATGGGAAAAAGCATATAAAAACTTCGCAAATAAAAGAAAAAAACTCCCATTTTTCTTATTTTTATAATTTCTCTTATTTTCTCAGCAGCCCAAGATCACAGCATTATATTAAGTTTAATTAGCTTCTTTCCATTTATCTTTTAAAGTTTAAAGCATGGATACTTTACAATTAAGAAAAAGTACTTTCTTGCTTTAATATCACTAGTGTATACTTCAGTCAGTGATAAAACTCCATCTTGCATTTAAAATACCTCTGACTGCATACTGTACAGAAGTACTTTATGATATAACCCACATACAGTCGCTATCAGGACATTTTTATACAAATAACTGCAAGTTAAAACAGTTTTTGTTCTTATTATTTCTTCAGTGTATCCAGGGTGCTGCTAAATATTTATTACATAAAGTGAAGCTTATGCTTTACAGGTGTCGTTCTTTTCATCTGTTGCAGTAATCTTAATGTAAGATCTCTGCAGCAGGCGACCCGACGTTGACCAGTATACAAACGTCTTTCACTACTGTAGGATGCATGGTACGTCGCACGTAGGCTGCTGTCGTATGTTGGCCATAAAAGTAATGTACACACACAGATCTACCTCAGAACTTCTCTGCTGCCAGTCCATACGCCACCTTTGATCTTCAGTCTGCTCGCCAAGCTGTTTGCTGTTTCTGCAAATTCTCAGATAAGTGCCCCATTAGGAGAATCTTGTTTCTTTTACTACTGTTTAATGGTAGGTTTCAAGTCATCCAAAAAAGACAAATGCCAGCATGGAAGTCAAATTCCACATAAAGATAGTCATCTTCAGTGTTTGTTCTGCCTAGGGCCTAACCGCAATCACACATCCTGTCCCATTTGCCAGGCCTTTATACCCAGGACCCTTATAAGTAGGCTTTCCTCCTTAGCCATTTTACTTGGAAAACCAGCACTTAAAGTTATTAGCAAAGAGCACGATGTAGGGATCCTTGAAGCTCGAAGTCGAGTCGCCGCTAAGAGGAAGGCCAAAAAGCTGAGGTTTAAAGCTGCTGCTACACCTCTTCAGATGGATGTCTCTCCAGAGATGAATGAGAGCCCACAGATGCAGCCGGTTTCTGGTTCCAAACCTTGGATCCAACCACTGGCATGTCCTAAGAGGCTGACGAGGCATCCATCCAGTAGTATGTACAGTGGGAACCAAGGCTCGTAATAACCAAAGGCCATAAAGGGATAGCTCAGATCCTGGTACGGGAGGAAATTCACTCAGATATCATTAAATGTAGGCCTACATCTGGCCCTCTGACATTATAAATGGCAGATTTTCATCAAAAGAAAAAAAAAAAATATTTGTCCCCTCCGAGAAACCTCATAGTGACTGGGAACAATTCACTCAAGGTCTTTTCAAGGCCCTTATGACCCTTAACCCCCCCCCCTGGGGTTTCAGTTCCTACACCACCATGCACAGCACCTTCACAAAAAAGTCAGGAAAGAGGTTTCCTCAGATGAAGAGGCCTCCTCAAAAGAGGAATCTCTGGCCTCTCCTCCCCCTAGATTATGCTTACCCAGAGAAGGACACCAATGGAACTGAATCACTCATGGAAGAACTGTCCTTGGTGAGACCTTAGTTAAAATAAGAGAACATTTCAAATAGGATAGCACTCAGGGATCTGAAGTACAAAAAGATATTACGACTTTTTGCATGTGGAATCACTCAGTCCTTCAGCTGTTCCTCCTGTTTTACCTGCTTTCCTGGATGCCTTCGCCTCTGCTTCCAAGGCCCCAGACTCCTGCTCCTAGGACATCTGACCTATTTTACAAGGTCCCTGACAATTGTAAGTTCTTGTTTAAATGTTCTTCAGCAGATCCATTGGTAAATTTAGTGGCTTCAGACAAACTATCCAGGTTACTGCCTTCAACCTGTCTCCTTTCTTCAGATAAGGACAGCAGGAACCTGGAAAGACTAGGCAAGAAAGTGTACACTTTGGCCACCTTGGCATTTGCAGCCATTAATTACCAGACACACATGACCAAATTTGCCTTAGACCTACTCTCCCAACTCTCACAGGTCATTTCAGATTTATTTGACTCCGACAATAAGACTTTGGCCACATCCTTGCTGAGAGTTTCCTCACAGGTAGTCCATCACTCCATCAAATGCAGCTATGATGCTACAGATGCCTCTGCCAGGGCGGTTGCTTCTGGGTCTGTCTTAAGGAGATTTGCCTGGTTAAGACTCTAGCCATTACCAGAGGATTATTAAATCCAAACTTATGTATGCCCCTTTGGGCAATTCTGCCTTATTTGGTCCTGTAGCTGCTGGTTTATTTAAATCTCTGCAGGAAAAGGGAAAAGAGATGGAAGAACTAAAGCACATTTTTATCTCTTCAGTGCTTAAATTCAGAAGAAATTACCCAGCAAGGATTACTTTTATAGATAGGCACTCCCGCCATCCTCCATTACTCTTCTCCCCAATGGGCTTTGCCCGGAAACCAGAAGAGTGGGAAGATGTGGCACAACACGTCTTACGGTTCTTTCCATGACACACAAGCCGAGTTTTCCCCTAGAGGCAGAGGGGGAAACTCATATGGGAACACGCCCCTTTTGGGGCAGAGGAGGTCCGCGTAACCAGGGCTCTAGAGATTCTTTCTCTGGCCAGTCCTACCAGCACTCCTGAAGAGCAGCCCAACTGCTTTCCTCTGGAAGTGGTTGGGGGTCGTTTCTCTTTGTACCCTTCTGCCTGGCTAGCCATTACCACTGATTCTTGGGTACAAGAGATAATAACCAGAGGTTATCATATTCCCTTCAATCTTTGCCCCGCCCCCCTAAGAAACTTACCTGACATTCCACCCAGTCAGAGGGAAGAAGCAGCATTAGAGATTTCAAAGCTGCTAAGAGGCATCCAATTAGTCCCACTAGACCAGGTAGGATCCGGATTCTACACAAGATTATTTTTGATGCCAAAAAAGACCGGGGACTGGAGACCAATTTTGGATCTCAGTGTGTTAAACAAATTCGTAAAGGTACAGAAATTCCAGATGGTCACAATGCAGTCTATCCTCCCACTCTTGGAGGCAGATGATTGGATGTGCTTTATAGATCTTCAAGATGGGTACCACCACATAAAAGTGGACAGACCATTGAGAAGATTCCTTCACTTCCATATGGGAGCCAGTCATTACCAGTTCCGAGTACTCCACTTCGGACTCTGTACAGCCCCCAGAGTGTTCACAAAGTGCATGGCAGTTGTCACAGCTCACCTGTGACTACAAGGATTCCAGGTGTTTCCATACCTAAACAACTGGCTCATCACCGCCCCCACCAGACATCTATTGGAAGAAGCCTTGGCATACTCCCTTCACACCGCAGAAAGGCTAGGTATAACTATAAACTGTCAAAAATCCAACCTCCCTCCATCCCAATCGATAGAATTCATTGGGGTCCTGTTGGATACAAAGAACTGCAAGGCATCGATTCCAGAGCACAGAATTCTAAGGATAAAACAACAACTCATACCCATCCTCTCAAGGGAAAGATCCACAGCACATTCTGTCCGCCAGCTGTTGGGTTCCATGGCAGCTTCATTCACCATTGTCCCCCTTGCGAGATTCCACATGAGGCTCTTACAATGGTTACTACTCGCCCAGTGGTACCCTTTTCAGTTTCCTCTATCATCCCAGATTTGGGTGACTCAGAGATGCAAACAAGACTTGATTTGGTGGATGTCACAGAACCCGTCACAATGGTCTTGCCCCTACACACCCCAACAGCCCAAAGCCACAATGACCACAGACGCCTCCCTGATGGGGTGGGGGGCTTTTTCAGGGGAAGACAGTCCAAGGCACGTGGTCGGAGCTAGAGGCCCATCTGCATATAAATGTCCTAGAACTGAGGGCGGTGCTTCTAGCGTTGCAAGCATTTCATCCCCTCCTCCTGTCAGGGACTATTTCAATACAATCGGACAACATGGCTGTAGTCTGGTACATCAACAAACAAGGCGGAACCAAATCCTACCCAGTTTGTCTGGAGGCCATAAGGATATGGCAATGGGTGATGGCTACCAACCACTTTCTGATAGCAACGCACATTCCCGGGTGTTCCAACGTGATAGCAGACAGATTGAGCAGGTGCATTCTGCAACCACATGAGTGGTCTCTGAATCCTCTTATAGTGGTGGAGATTTTCAACCGCTGTGGTCTCCCTTGCTGCGACCTCTTTGCATCCCCAAGCAACTACAAATGCAGCAATTACTTCGCCCTGATTCCCCCTCGGGGACCATCACTCAGGGACGCTCTAGTCCACAACTGGCCCTCAGGTCTGCTTTATGCCTTTCCCCCTCTTCCTCTCATTCCCCAGTTCCTGAAGAAAGCCCGCCAGTTGAAGAGCAAGGTAATCCTCATAGTGCCATATTGGCCTAGTCAAATTTGGTTCCCCTTCCTATGGCCTCACTACTAAATCAACCATGGATTCTCAGTCCAATTGCGGACTTGATCTCCCATCTGCAGAACCTGATTCACCCCAACTTGAACAGCCTGAAGCTCACAACTTGGCACCTCCACTTCCAGTGATTGCCAGGCAGACTGATCTTTTTTCCCCAGTATGTGACATTCTTATTACATCTCATAAGTTTTCCAACAGAACTACTTATCTCAGCAAGTGGAAAAGGTTTACCATTTGGCTGAAGGAAAAATGGATAGACCCTTTTTCAGCACCAGTGCCGGTTGTAGTGGAATACCTGTCAAGTTTATTCCAATCTGGCCTCTCTACTTCTACCATCCGAGTTCATTTGGCCATAATATCTAATTTTTACAATGGTGTCCATGACTCTTCCCTTATGTCACAGAAATTATGCAGGACCTTTCTAAAAGGTGTAAATCATTTGAAACCCCCTTTTAGAGAACCTATCCAGCCATGGGACCTGTCATTAGTCCTGCAAGCTTTGACAGCGTCTCCTTTTGAACCAGCTTCTTCATGCAACCTCAAGTTTCTTTCATGGAAAACTTTGTTCTTGGTCGCCATTACTTCTGCCAGACGTATCTCTGAACTTCAAGCTGTGTGCATCAAACGGCCTTACTTGATCTTTCATAAAGATCAAGTGTCATTGAGAACTAATCCTTCCTTTCTGCCAGAAATGATCTCTGAAATGTCCATTAACCAAACCATTGAATTGCCAGTTTTCTTTCCCAGTCATTCTAATGGAGGAGAGTATTGTCTACATACCCTAGACATTCACAGGCAAATTTGTTTCTATCTGGACAGATCTAAGGCTTCTCGCAAATCAGATCAGCTATTCTTGGCCTAGATTTGGATGTGCTGTTTCTAAGGTCACATTGGCTAAATGGTTAAAAGACTGTGTAACATTTATTCACAAAACTCACGATATCCCTCTTACTACAGCTGTAAGGGCTCATTCCACTGGATCTGTAGCAACTTCTGCTGCCTTCCATGCTAGAGCTTCTTTACATGACATTTGTGCAGCTGCAACTTGGGCTAGACCTCATACCTTCATCAACCATTACAAATTGGATTTGGCCACCAGAGGAAGAGCATCCTTTGGCTCAATGATGCTCAGGAATGTCCTTCCATGAGAGCCTCCCAGGAATAAAGGTAGTTGGGAACTCTGTCCCAGGCATAAGGAATGAATGAGGATTAACAATATCAGATAAAGAAGTTATGTCTTACTATAATGTTCCATCTGTATTGTTGATCCTCATTCAGTCATTACGATCCTCCCTCCTTCCCCCTCCTGAGGCTTATAGTGGATCTCATCATCCGGTTCCGTTAGGTCCTTTGACCAGAGGTAGCCTCTACTTTCTTTGATTTGCTAACTCAATCTGAGGTAACAGGGAGAGGGGAATTGTGGGTAAGAGTTTAGCTCGAGAGTTTGTGTCTGTCGTGAGCTTGGAAGATGTCCGGCTTGGTTCCGAGATCGGAACCGGTAACCCAGGCGTAATGACTGAACGAGGATCAACAACACAGATGGACCGTTATGGTAAGACATAACTTCTTTTTCTCTGCTTCTCCCAGGATCTCCTCTTCTTGGGGTGCAAGATTCAGACAAACCTCATGAGAGTCTCCCTCCCTCCTCAGAAGGCACTGGACCTTAAGGCCTACTTCAAAAACCTTTTGCCTCTTCACCACTTTTCCTCCGGGGAGTTCCTCAGGGTTTTGGGTTTCATGGCATCCTCTATCCCTATGCTCCCTCGGTCAAAACTTCACATTAGGTAACTCCAGGGATGTCTAAAGTCTGTTTAGATGCAGCATTCACACCCTCTAGACTTTCCAATTCTTCTCATTCCTTGTCTAAAGACGGAACTTCAGTGGTTGATCCAACAAGTGTATCTCATCCCAGGATTCCCCTTGCACCCCTACCTCCAATTCAACAACTGCACATGGACGCTTCAGATGTAGGATGGGGGGGCAGCTTACAGAAACTTGAAAGCTCAAGGAGTATGGTCCTCCTCTCAGCAAAGGGAACACTTCAGTGTAAGGGAGATGATGGCACTGCTGCTAGCCATTCAAACCTCTCATCCTCTCTTTCTTCCAGAAATTATAAAACTGTTCACAGAGAATTTGACGGTCCTATGTTACATGAGCAAGCAGGGAGGAGCCATATCCTACTTATGCAGGTCAGCACTTCAGGATGGGAGCTAGCAGTCCAATGCTCCAGGCAGTGTGCATCCCATCCAACCAAAGTTGCGTGGCAGACAACTTGCGCAGGTCCCTAACACAGTACCATGAATGGCTGCTTCAGAGGGATGTGTTTCTGGACATTGTTCCCCAGTGGGGTGTTCCTCAAGTTGGTCTCGTTGCCTCCCCATGATAAACAATTTCCACAATTTTGTGCCAGAGTCCCTCACCCTGTGGTCTATAAGGTGGGTGCCCTTTCCTTATTTTGGAAGGGGATGTTTCTTTATGCACCCCCCCATTCCAATCATTCTGAAAGTCCTGTTCAAAATTCAGTGGGACAATTTAAAAATCTTGCTGGTGATCCCCTTTTGGCCAAGACAACATTGGTTCCCCCTTCTCCTGCAGATAGCCAAGGGAAGTCACCACAAGTTACCTCACAGGGTGGACCTTCTCACACAAGACAAAGGAACTCTCATCCATCCTCACTTGTCTACCCTTCAGCTGACTCCGTGGGTGATAGGGTTTTAATTCCTTTCAGACACCTGTTCTCAGAGGATGTGCTTAGGGCTCTGCAGGAGGCCAAAAAACCCAATGTCATAAAATCCTACCTAGCCAAGTGGAAGAGATTTTCAACCTGGTGTCTCTCACAAAACCAGGAGCCACAATCAGTAGAAATCTCTCTGGTTCTATCCTATTTGTGTGAATTGCTCAATACTAACTTGGCTTACTCTTCAGTGAAGACCCATATATCACCTATTTCTGCCTGTCTAGTGCTATCCCCCCCTCTTGCTAGCAGGTTTGAGACCAAACAATTTCTTAAAGGTGTCCTTCACATTAGATCTCCAAGGAAAACTACACCCTGGGATCATAATTTTGTGCTAGAAAAGCTGACTCTTCCTCCATTTGAGCCAG
Source organism: Protopterus annectens (assembly GCF_019279795.1). Taxonomy (NCBI): domain Eukaryota; kingdom Metazoa; phylum Chordata; order Ceratodontiformes; family Protopteridae; genus Protopterus; species Protopterus annectens. Next base: position 1,384,382,545 of record NC_056728.1, on the reverse strand, counting down.
CTTCATCAGCATCCTTGTAACATTGCTTCTGGAAAACTGTGCTTATCCTAACCATCACTTCAGCCAGACATGTGTCTGAGCTCCAGGCCCTTATGGCTTCTCCCCCTTCTTGGTTTTCCATAAAGACAGGGTGTCCTTGCATACCAACCCTTCTTTTATGCCCAGGGTAGTCAATTAATTGCCTCTCAACCAATCCTTTCAGCTACCTACTTTCTTTCTTTCCTTCTCTTTCTGTCAGTTTTATAAACTAACTGAAAACTCTCTTTTTTTGTGTATAAATTGTGTTTATTTTTTTCTTTTATAGGGCTACCATAGTGTTTTACTCTATTTTTTTCTGTCAAAAAATAACTTTTGTGGACTGCTAGTGTCTATTGGCAATTGCTGCTTGTCTTCCCTGGGAAAGAGGTGCAATTTTTGGCTGGACCATGGAATAGACTACTGGTCCCATGGTTGATCATTCTTCCAGCCACAAAAAGAAAAAAATTAAGCAAAAAGCCTTTGCCACTACAGTAGACTAGCAGTTTGCATCCATGGGTAACTCTGCTGAAGCCATTTGTTGCACCTCACTGCATTCGTCTGTTACCCTGGATTCCTTTTGTGTAGCACCTACAGCCACTATGGAGTGGGGGTTAGCCACATCCTTTGCAGCTCCAGGGGTCTCCTCGTTGTGCAAGGGGGAACCACTCTTATTGGTCCTGGGAGAGGGAACAGGGAAGGTTTCCCTGTTGTTTTAGAATGCTGTATCCATCTCTGAGGAAGCAGCTGGTGCCATTAGTAACACAGTTGGCCTTATTTTTCCTGTCAAAAAGAAACAAAACCAAGCATGTATCTACTCCTAAAATTTCTTTGGATAGGAGTAGTTTGCTGGGTCTGGCATAGTGTTTAATTCAGACTTTTGCTTCTTCTTGTGCAGTAGTTTCTGGTAAAAGAAGAAGGGATTCCTCTTTTCCTGAAGAGATTCAAGATTCTGAATCTGAACAAAAATTGCAGGAGAGCTCAGTGTCTGATTCTTCTGTGAAGGTGTCTCTCTCTGAGACTGCTGCGAGAATGTGCCAGCGTTTTCAGTGAGGGAACAGTGAAATTTCGCATTTCCTCAAAAAATATGAGTTGGTACAGAAGAATATTTCAGAATGTATACCCATTCCTCCTGTTCTGTCTGCTTTAAAGGATGTATGACTTACTGCTTTCAGTTTTCCTGACAGTCAGCCAATTGCCCCTAAAAAGGCAACTAGGATGTATACAGTCCCTCAACCCTTTAAAGCGTATGCACTATTCCTAAACCTCACCCAACAACGTTAGCTTTAGTTGAACCCACTGCTGCAAAGCACTTTGTTTCCAATCCTACTCTTTCTGACAAGGATGTGAAAATTATTGATTCATACTGGAGAAAAGGTGTATACTTTTGCAATGTGATTTTCAAAGTTTTGCACTGTCAGGCTGATATGTTAAAGGTTGTTCTGACAAATTATAAAAGTATGAAGAATGTTTTACCTGCAGTTTCTTCTTGTGAGGAAAACTCTGCTTTAAATTACTCAAGGTTCTTTTATTGCACAGGTCACAGCTTGTTTGCAGTGCGTTTATGAATCTGTTGATACTTCTTACATGGCTATGGCCACTGGCACTGTTTTAAGAAGGTTTGCATGGCTGCATACTCAGAATCTCAGAGATGATAATAAAAATTAGATTTTAAGTTCTCCCTTTGATAGAGATTTTGTGTTTTGCCCCTCTCTGGAGAGGTGGTCAAAAAAGTGTGTTGAAAGGGGCAAGCTGATTTAGGAAATATCTAATATTTTTCAACCCTCCTTTTCCAAATTTTGCAACAAATTTTTCTGCCTCCTCATCCAGTTTTGGCAAAAAAAAAACAGATTAAGCAGGCTCAACAAAATTCAGGTAAACAGATGTTTAAGAAGTAATGTCAAGGGGGTTCTACAAAGAAGTCTCAAACCTCCCAAAATCAAGGACAGTCCAACAAGCCTGGGTACCCGAGAGACCTTGTGGCCCTGGCCTCTCTTTTCTTCCAGAAAATCTGAACCCCCAGTTTTTTCTTTGGCAACAGATTGATTTTCAGAACCCATTTGTCTGAAACTTTCTTCAAGGTTGCAGATGGTAGTTGAAGGAAATTCCTCTATTTCAGGGGGTAGTTCCTCATCTTCCATATCAGACTGTCTTGTTTCTACCTGTTTCACATGCTGTCTCAAGAAGTGATAGAACTGGTTCCTCCTTCCCAGGTTGAGAACTCTTTTTATTCAAGTATGTTTCCTGTGCCAAAGAAATAAAATGTTTGGGGACCAATTCTGGGTCTTTCATTTTTCTATTCTTGTTTGTGATAGTGCCCAAATTCAAAGTTATGCCACTTCACAACCTGTTACGTCTTCCTCTTTCAAAATTCCCGGTAACACTAGACTTAAAAGATACTTTTCATTACTTCCCTATTCATCCAGACTTCAGATGTTTCTTAATGTTGTGTGTGCCTAGATCACATTATCAGTTCTGTGTCTTACTCTTCGGACTATCCACTGCACTAAGAGTAGTCACAAAGTGTCCAACTCCAGTTATAGCTGATTGTAGTGCACAGGGTATACACATTTTTCCATATTTAGACAACTTGGTTATCTTTGCAAAATCTTTTTTTCAGTGTCAGGAATCACTCTTTTTGGTGAGAGATGTTTTACATAAACTGGGATACCAAGAAAACATTCAAAGGTCTTTCTTGATTCCCTCACACGGGTGTTCCTGGGATGTCAACTAGACACATTAGTTCAAAGAGCTTATTTTCACAGGAAATCCTTATTTAGATCTATTTTCAAGGTTTTGCACTCACTGTGAGGGAATACCTCAGGATTTTGGGTTTCATGGCATCAATGATTCTCATGATATCCCTGGCAAGATTCCACATGAGAAAGATACAGCGGTATCTAAAATCTCTTTGGTCCCAGCGTCAGTAACCTTTATCTTTTCAAATCCCAGTGCTATGATTTGTCATAAGAGGTCTTTTGGTGCAGACAACAGAGATTTACCTGAATCCATATTTCCCTTTCTCTCTCCCTGCTCCAGAGCAGTCAGGCTGCACAGCTACTTTGGACTTCACTTGAGCACCTGTTTCGGGGGGATAAAAGTGCAAGCGGTGTGGGACACCAAGGACAGATACAAGCACATAATTAGCAAGGAAACGCTGAACCATCTTTGGTCCCTGGGACTTCTTCAGGTGGTTACTGACAATACCAGTCATACATCAACAAGCAAGGAGGAGAACCTGGTCAATATCCACTTTGCAGACTAGCCTTATTAGTTTAGGCTATGGCTTCACAGAACAGTCTGTCTGCAGGCATCCTACATTCTGTCAAAGCAAAATTGTGTGGTAGACAAGCTGAGCAGGACCAGGGCAGACCCTCAAGAATGGAAACTTGATCAGAGGGTCTTCCATGATTTGATCCATCTTTGTGGAGTTCCTCAAGTAGACCTCTTTGCCTCCTCTTTGAATAATAAGCTGATAAGATTCAGTTCCAGAATTCCATGCAAGAAGGCCTAGAAGACAGATGCCTTTTCTTTTCTTTCTTTAGACAGGAATGTTCCTGTATGATTTTCCACCCTTTCCAGTAATATCCAGGGTACGTCTGAAGATTCATAAGGAATCCCTCAAGATCATTGTGGTGACTCCCTTCTGCCTTGGTGCATGGCTAGGCATAGAAAGGCCCTTGTGGTCATTAGGCTAGTACACATCTATAAACCCTTCTTTTGGAAATGGCCAGGGGAAGTTACCATACGCTTCCTCACAGACTGGATCTACTGTCACAAAAACAGGAATGCTTGATATACCAAAAGAGTGTAAGAAACTTTTCTGTGTGGAAGATTTTCAGTCCATATATTTCTAGTTAATCACTGTATATTAATCAGATCAGACAATAGTAGTAGAAGTAGCGAACGTAAAGTTGTCTCAAGTCAAAATAAAACAAAAAGTAATAATAGAAAATATATAATTGTACAGCATTACTAAGTATTTGAAAGTAATCCAAGCAAGGCAGGCAGTATGTTTCCAGTCGAAAATCCTTTATTAAGTAACACTACACTTTTTAGTGGGTTGTTTTGAGACTTCGGGGATACCACGGAGATTACTTGTTTAATGTTTGATATACCCTGACATCAGTTATCTTGAACTGACTGTTTGGGTGATAGGGTCTTACTTTGTTTTAGTCACCTGTTCACTGTGGATGCACAGCAAGTACTAATGGAGGCAAGAAAGACTGCTACCAGCAAATCGTATATCAGCAAATGGAAGAGATTTTCTAGTTGATGCCAACATCATAGCCATCCTTTCAGGGCTAGTTGTTCTCAACTGGTTTCACAGTATTTGTGTAGGTTACTGTCCTGTGACCTTTCTAATTCCTCTACCATGGTTCATTTATCAGTAATTTCAGCATGTCTGCCCATGTATCTGTCTCTTTCAAAGCAGTCTCATGTCAATGTTCTTGAAAGGGGTTTTGCATAAGATGCTTCCAAGAAAACTGGTGTCCCCTCCTTAGGATCTTAATTTTGTATTAGAGAAGCTAACACTTGCTCCATTTGAACCAGTTAATGTGGCTGACTTGAGGTTCTTAACCTGGAAAACAGTTTTACTGATTGCTCTGACCTCTGCAAGAGGAGTATCTGAGTTACATGCTCTTATGTTGAGTGAACTCTTCTCTCATTTTCAATAGAGACAGGGTTTCTTTTTGAAATCATCCTTCTTTTATGCCTAAAGTGGTATCTAAGTTTACTTTAAGCCAAAGTATTCATCTCTCCATTTTCTTTCCTGAACATAAAAATGAGGGAGCGAGGATATTCCTTACTTTCGCTGTCCACAGATCTTCAGATCTATTGTTTATTTCTTGTGAAAGTAAGAAGGGCCTGAAGGGGCAGCCTTTGTTAAAGTACACTACTTCCAAATGATTGTCTGAAGTCAAATGATTTGCACTTCTGCTTGCAGCCTTGTAAGTCAAGGAGGGATAGGCAGTTGGTTACACAGTGCTGACTGTACTCTTGTTGGAGAGTGTATGTATGTTAAGAACTGTAGGCCTTTGCTACAGTTAATGAAAGGAATAGAAAGGCACTATTATGTGGTCCTATGTAGATGGTGTAATACAGAAAATAACTGAAACCTTTTGGTTCCTAAATCCTGAAGAAATCCTGCCAAAATTCACTATATCCAAATGTACATTGATCTCTTTAACATTTTATAGATGGTAGCACCTCTCTAAAGTAGATTTTACTTTACTGTTTACAGGATTGAAACTGTGTTTGTCTAAGTTGTAAAGTGTATTTTTTCTGGAGGAATTTTTTTAAGATACAGACCTGCAGCCTTCATTCGTTTTTACAACTTCTTGCATGTTTTGCAAATCTTCCTGTGGTATATCCCCAGTAACTAGGCTGTCTCCAAGTAAATGGAAGTATGTGGAATGTTTTGTAACAAACTTTCTTTAGTCTTCCAAAATGTCGCAAGTGGGCATATCCTCCAGAATGTAATCAGTTTTATGAGTATGGTTTATTATTTCATATGGTGATCTTCATGCTGAAACTCCGAAAATCTGTGATAGCTTACAGCAGTAAGAAAGTATAGAGGCAGGATCAGTTCTTTTATACCAGGAGCTATTTAGGCAAAAGGTTAAATCATCAGAATTACTGTCTTTTAGAAAAATGTTGTGATTCTGAAGTTGGTTTATGTAAGGAACATGGGAAAAAGCTCTCTGTGTTACTCTCTTTCGATTTATAGGCAGTTTAGGTGAGTAGGCCATTTGACAAAACGGTTCTTAGCAAACAATGGACCAAAGCCATGGAGATCTGTTCCTTAGTGGCTGTTTGTTTTAAATTTATTGTATAATTTCCAAGCTATCTGAGTTTCATATGAAATGTGAGACCAGTTTTGAATATTTTACAGGAATAATTAACTTCTATTTTTGCAGTGTACTTTTGTAGCATTCATAACATAAAGAACTGAACAGGGTTTGAAAAATCTAGGTTTGACATTTATTGGAACATGATGTACACTAGTTGTGATTCCTTTTAACAATAACATTAACATTTCTTAATCTACATCATTATGTTTAAGAAGCATATTTTTTGCAGTGTCATAGTCAGAATGCATGTACTACTTTACTCCTAAACTGAAATAAGTTTTATTTTGTTTAGCCAGCTTCTGCCAAGTGAGATTGGTCCATTATGCTCAAAGATATTGTCACTTTATTCCTTGTAAGCAACTTACATGTCAGCAACTAACTGCAATGTCAGCAACTGTGTGCCAAGCAGCAAACCATGACCATTGTTGTTTGTTGCCCATTCATTCCCCCTTTATGCAGAGAAGGAAAGCATTCAGCCACCATTTGTCAGGGTCAGAGTTCCGTCCCCCGAGCCTTTCTTCTACTGTGTGCATGTCCATAGGGTTCTGTTACTGTATGTAGCATAGCAGACTGTCTATAGTACACTTTATTTGCTGCTTCCACCATTAAAGCAATAGCATTTTCAGATGTTAAGATGCTTTCTGATGTGTCAGTCTTTGTATTTGCTAATCATTTATTTCCTACATGATCATTTTTCTCAATATCTGCTGTAATGTCTTCCCATAATTACACCTTTGGGCCAATTTTCTCGACACAGAATAGTAGTCTCAGATTTAGTAAGATTTATTGTACAAGATTCAAATTTACCCCTGCACCATTTCATGACTTTTATAATTAAAGTGATTTTGCAGTGAGTATTTTTTTTCATGCAGTTTCTCAAGAGTCAAGAGACTTTTTATTAAACTGTAGGTTTCAGAATCTAGCCACATTTAAACAGCATGTTTTGTTGTCATTTTAATTTCATTTACAAAGGAAAAAGCATAATTTCTCATCAGATGCAGAGTCACAGTAACCTGAAAGTCCAATATTCTTCTTTTATTTGCTTCTGCATCTTTAGAAGCCTTTATTACCATCTTTATTACTGAAACAGCAGGTATTATGCCTTGATCTACAAAGTCATCATCATAAATGGTTCAAAAACTTCAGTAAGTACTTACAAACTCTGTGTCAAGACACCAACACATCAGTAATTATACAAATAGATAGGCAGCCTGAAGGCTTCTGGGCAAAGACAGAAAACAACTGTATAGGGCAGAATTAGAATCAGAGTATTGACGACAAAGCATTAATATAGCTCTAAGCATAACATACCAGGTAGTTGCATAAACATTTTAAAGACATAAAGTGTTAGGAGTCTTTATCAGTTAAGATTCTTTTAAGTGTTTGGTTCTATTTGGATGCTTCTTACCTCTGTTTTGGTTCAAAGCAACTGTTTGGGCTTTCAGCATTAAGAACTGAAGATGAGGGGACCTCTTCCCTCTGTATATGGATTACTAATTACAGAAATACAGATATGCTATGGCAAGAAAGAGGCATCAACTATACAAACTATTTTAAAGTTTTGCTGCTATTTATGGCTTGTGGTTTTGGGCATAACTTAGTTTGCCTTGACCTGCTGTTTGAGGTTTTCAAGTTCTTTAAAGTTCATGCTCTGTGCACGTTTCCTGTAACTGAGGAAGACTTTGTTACAACATCTGAATTCCCTCAATTATCCGTACCAAATACCATCCTCTGGATCTTGAGTGGAAAATTATATGTAGGAGAAAACTACCCCTTTAGCTCTCTTTGTTAGCAAGACTTAAAACAGATGGTGTTTTCAGCAAATGTGCAGTTCACCAGAAGAAATGAGTGATCATAGTAAAGTGACACTAACCTCTAAAGCTCTACCATTATGTGTCTTATAAATGCCATTTTCCTGTTGCAGATTTCATGTCTAATTCAGGTAAAGCCATTAAACCACATGTTCTCTTTGTGTAGGAAGGCACGAGAACACAAGTGTAATAAATGATGTACCCAAAACCGTATGATTAGCAGGTAGGGTCAGATGGAACTTCACACTCAAGCCTTCTGCTTAACAGCTGCACCCTTTAAGCACTCTGCTCTTTTGTTTCCTGTAGTTCTGAAAGAGCTGAAAGAGCAAAGACAAAACAAGTGAGGCTGCGGAATGCCTGCTCTCTTGCTAATTTGTCAGAACTTTTCAAGTAAAAGTGTAGCCTATGTAGTGACGATTGGTTATGTTTAGAACAGGAACTTTGCCTTTCTGGCAGCAAATTTAAATCCACAAGAAACAGATTAAAATCTTTATGCAAATCAGTGGTAATATCTTTTTGCAGATGTGGAGACCAGGTTTGTGCTTCCTGCGTGAATGTGAAACCGTACACGTGCTGCCTCAGGTAGATAATAGTAGCCTATTAAATGATGCATTCAACAGAGAAATTAAAGAGGTAGTTTGTAGCATAAGCTGATAGATTTATCTCCAGGAGCAGTCAAGTTATGTCAGCATATACTAAAATAGATGCATAGTGAGTACATAGTCCCAAGCAGTATAGTAGTAAATTCATACTGTCCTTTGTGTAAGAGCTGTGAGTATGATAGTGTGGTAGTATTTTTAAGAGCTGAAGTAATATGATTTCAAAAGACATGGTAGTTCTTCATTCTGGTGCCAAAGTGGAAGATTTTTAGTTCACTTTTTTCTTATATTTTTATTTCCTGTCCCTTGCGTGACAGGAGTGAAGTGCTGAAGCTCCAAGGCCAATATGCATGTTTATCTTCTTGCTATTTAATTTTTGATACTTGCGTATTATCGCAACCAGATTCCGCATGTCTCATAATTCTTCCAGTTATGGACTAATGACTCTTTGTGGATTGGCAGGGGTTGGGTAACGTACTAACCAGCTATTTGTGACAATGAGCGATCACCCAGGAGCAGTAGTAAGCCCCAAATTCCTGTTCCAGCTTGACATCGTTCAGGCATGGATTTTGTTTTAAAAACCGGGGACCCGACAGTGCAAACAGAACACAGCAATGCAAAGTAAAATGTAGTGATTACTCCTGAGCCCAAAGACAGAGCAACTTGACTGTATGTAAAAACTGTGAAAATAAGTAGTTATGCCATGATTACAACTGTGTTTCTTTCTGCTTTAGCAAGAAGTGGATCCGGAAAACACATGCACTGACACCAAAGAAATGTACTCCTTTCAACCACTGACATTTTGTTGCTAATCACTATTCCCTTCCCCTGGAAATGTTTTACAGATTGACGGTTCTGAAACCATAAAAAAGGGGGGAAACAAGGTGTAGAAACGTGATAGTTTTACCAGTATGCCTATCTGTCACTTAAGAGAGATAAGATGGGATAAGATTGCCGGGGGCCAACAGACTAAGTGAAGGATGTAAACAAAAGATCCCAATAAGCCAGTGCATTTTTTTCACATGGCACTCAGCTCATCTCAAGTCCACATAACAGTACACAAAAATATTGCATCCAGTTTACTAATTGGTCAAAATTACTAACATTAAGGAGAATGACTTCTTTCTCTGTAATTTCAGCAATTATGACCGACTGGGGAAAATGGTTGCGATAATACATAAGTAACTATTTTTTTGTATGTATTGAACTGTAATAGTAGGGAAGGAATATAGATGAATTGAATGAAGGTGAGATCTGTTAAGTTTGGTTGCTAGAGCAGTTGTGGTGACTAGTAGGCTGAAGAAGCTTAGAGAATGTCCAGTTACTTAACCACAAAAGAAAAAGGATATCAGACATGTTGTCACTAAGCTCATTTGTTTCTAAAATAGCAGCGCACTCACTTGCAGCTGAGAGATGCTGATTCTGATGATGCATATGATCTGAAAACTATATTTGCTGCTCCAAAAATACTGCAGACAACCTCAGTAAGCTAGCTCTGATGTTGAACGCAGAAAGCAGTATCTTAAGCTAGTACCTCAGCAGATGGAGTTTTCACTGCTGAGTTAAATACCCAGAACAGTCGCATTTAAGATTCATTGTGCCAAGAACCTGTCTGCAGGCTGGATGGTTGTCTTTTCAAGTCAGCTGTGAGTAGCACTGATTAATTCCATTTTTCATTTTAGGAGCTGAGGCATGGTTTCTTGTCACCAGCAGGGCTGCAACACATTTTGAACGTATCTTGTTACATTTTGTCAGCAATGGGAATTTGGGGAGGCTGGATCATTGACAGAAGAGGAGGGGACGTTTCTTTTATTTTATTTAACAGTTAAGTGAATGGAGCAACTTGAGCCCATAATTCATTCTCAGTATAGTTATTGCAAAACACAAAATAATGAAGGCCTGTAAAATTGCTACAAGAAACAGTGCAACATTACGCTGCTTTTACCCAAGGAACAAATTATAAACGTTTATCGTAATAGTCTTGGTCAAGTCCTGAACTCAGACCTCTCTGTTAAGGAGCAAAATAAAATTGGGTATAAACAATTGATTGCCACTGTTGCACATTTTTATGTAATTTCTATGCCAGTAATTTTTATTTATTTGTTTATTTTGCTGTTTCAAGAGAACTGGTAGCACTTGTGCTGTTTTTATTTCATTAGAAAGGGAATGCCTTGTTTGAGGGCCATAAACAGTAAAGGTATAAGATATTCAAGAACATTATTAAGAAACATTGGTCTTCGAGTGAAGGGCAATATTTTGGAACTGTGTTGCCGACTTGCTGTAGCTATAGCTGACCAGTGAACAGAGAGTGCAGGTTTACAATCTTGCCCTCTTAATTTTAGCGAGTCACTTTGCAGTTATTAATGTTGTAAAGTGATGTCAATTCTAAGGCACACCTTCAAAGAACTGACAGAATTTATTCTCAATTCACTGTAGTCCTCTTGAGTTTTTTTCCCCTTTTGCCAAAGCTGTAGCTATCTGTCAGAGAATATGTCTAACAGAAGGAATAAGAAACCTTTTTTGCCCACATTTTTCTGCCTTCTTTGTTTGAAAATTCCATCTGTGGAATGTAGGTAACAGGCACAGACAGTATTCTGTTAGAACGGTGGATGTGATTAGCAAAGCTTAGAGGTGAATTTAGCTAGCTACTAAGATACTTGCAAGTCTATACATGTGCTAAAGGAATCGCCCACTGTATCTGCTACTGCTTTGTATACTCTTTCAACGTTGGTAATGTCCTGGTTCTGAAGACTCCTCACACAATCCCTGATTTTCTAAGACACCAAAGGTTTCATATTGTAATAGAGGGCATTGGATACATTTGCTGAAGACAAAATTCAGCTGTTTAGGCTAATTGGTGGGTCGGTGGCCACAACCGTAACATGGGTACAATGGAAGGTATTGTTGGAAGACTGTTTTAAGGCCTTTTCTAATTGTTTTCAAATGTTGCTGGAAGTTTTCCCCTTGGAATTCCAATTTCAGATCCCATTTCAGTCTGAATTTTACATAAATGGGCTGATCAAATTGTTCCTTGTGTAGTTGGATTTCTTTCTTTCTTTCTTTCTTGTTATTATGTTGAATTCTTATATGATCTGAAGTTACTTTTCTGTACTGGTTGTTACCTGCACTTTTCTGTGATTTACATCAGTCAAGCAGCCTAAGTATTAGTATTGACCATTAGTGGTCATGTTTTCCTGACTATTGAAATTCTTTTTCACTGCCTTCAAAGAAAGATTGGAAGCAGGTAATTGCATTAATTTTGGTGTGTAAAGTAACACATACAGAACAGATACTCTATTGGGCACATCAGAGTACATTGATAATCCTTCATTGATTCTACTATCAAGTCTATCTCTTTGATTTTCACTGCTCTCTATTACTGGTGACTGTGATTGTGGTTCTGGCAAGAAGTTTTCTGCTCTTGGTAATGGTCTGTTACTTTTCAGATAGTATGAAGCAAGGTCTTCATAGGAGACAGATAGTGATATGATTAGGAACAGGAAGGAAGACTGGTGGAATGTGGAAGCTTAACTTTCATTGATTTTATGGAGTACAGTGGGTGACTGTATTAGATCTCCATGTCAGCTGCTTTGGGGAGTAGACTCTTGCAAAGGAGGAAATTGCTAATTGGCTGTCAAATGCAGTCTTAAAAGAGGGGAAGTCTGGTGAGAGGCCACTTGCTAGACTGACTGTGTACTATTATTATGCTATCAGCCACTGGGACAGTGTCTAAGAAAGGGACTGAGGCGTCCTGAAAGGTTTGCAGGTGATGGACTGGAGCAGAATTCATGGTTCAAATACAGAAAAGTACATTGCTACCCTGTTTTTTCTACAGCATCCCACAGCTACTGTAGCTAGTTATGGTTAATGTCTAAAAGCACAGAATGCCCTCTGAACAATTAACTTTTGAATTGTTAGCAAGCTGAAGCTAAGACTTGTTCTCTAATATGGTAGACCTCATGTACAGCATTTGCATAATGTAATTTGTGAAATTTTCTTCAGTGTATGCTTTACATAAGGACATACTCACCTAGAAAAGAAATGGGAAGCTGCACTGTGTACTGTTCTTCAGCTGAGTACAAGAGATTTATTTCTTTGCAAGTTTTTATGACAGAATTGGAATGAATTGCAGTAGTAGTAAATGGAAAATTACTACAAGAAGATTGTTAAGACATGCATAAGTATAATGATCTGGGGTTTTAAGTGCACATTAGATAGGGTATGTGTGCATATACGAACTATTCATGCTACATTGTGATATAAATCATTTTAAACTGTTTTAGTTTCAATTTTTTATTTTCCAGTAAATCCAAACAACAGTAATAAGGCCAATGTCTATGGCTGAATGCGTGACAAACTGTGGGGCATGATGCTAACAGGCCGGATTCTAGCAATTCTAAAGCTTTTTTTTAAAACACCTTATTGAATTATCACTTGTGCCACAAGTAAACTTTCATTTTATAATAGCAACCAAACCATATTATCAAGTTTATATTTACAAGCATTATACATCACGTTTATTGCTATATATCGTATAATCTAAGCAGCATTATATAAATTATTCAGGGACTGCCTTCTCTTAAGCCTAATTCCTCCTCCAAACAATTTTTCTGCATGATTTGTTCCAAAATTTTTCATTTTTAAACAAATAGATTTATTAAATTATCATTTATGACATAGGTGATCACACAGTTATATAAATGAAAACAAACTATATTTACATATTTTTATTTGCAAACATTATATATGTGACTTATAATCTATCCAGTCATTGTCAATTAAACATTACATAGCCCATTCAAATTCTGCCTTCTTTTAAACTCCATTCCTCCAAAACATTTTTCTGCATGTATTGTTCCCATAATTCCCATTTTTCTACGCAATTTGCTCCTACCCTTTACTAAAGATCCCATTTCTAATTGTTTCTATCTCCGTTACTGTGTTCACTGCTTCTAATACAGTTGATTTACACTTTAATTTCCATTTTCTAGTAATTGCTTTTTTGGCAGCCACCGTGATTAGACTCAGCAAGGCCTTACTTTGTCTAGGCAATTCCGTTTCTGAATCATAGCTCAGAATATAATTTCCTTAGTTATAACAATGAGTATAGTATTTTGCTCACCCAGTATTTCTGATAGAGTAGTCTGCAGGAAATTTTTGAAGTCTGTCAACTCATTACACTCCCTAAAAAATGTGCTCCGAAATACCTCTTTCTTCCTCATTACACCTCCAACATTTGTTGTCTGAGGAAAAATTCTTTGGAGTCTACGGGGTATAAAAATACCTATGTAAACACTTCCAAGCAAAGATCCTAAATCTTTTAGACTTTGTTGCATTTTTGGGCATCATGCATATATTCCCCCCCATTGTTTCTTTGTGATTTGCTTTTACAATCTCTTTCCCATTCCTTTCTAAGCCCCTGTGGTTGATTCTTATGGCTGTCATTTTATATGCTGTACTAATTATCCCTTTGTAGCAGCAGCTTCTGTCCTAGATTCTCCTATAACCTGTGCCACTGCTGGTCTTTTGCTTATGATCCCCCTATTTCTTTCTCTTTGCCTATAATGTGATATCAGTCCTTGATAGGAAAGGTGATCTCTAGCCTGCAGTTCAAATAAATTCTCGGCCTGTTCCCATTCTATTACCTTTCCCCCTCTAATTATTTGCTCCTAGTACATAGGTTCCTTTGCCAGTTTTCTCCAGTAAATTCAAGCCCCCTCTTGCATATTGTCTCTAGCCGTAATTGCAGTCTTCCCTATCAGTGGAATTTCCTTTCTGCATTCCTGTGGTGGCGTAGTTCTTGGAATACTTTCTGCTACTTTAACAATAACCATACAGAAAATTATATTCCTATTCTCTGTAAGGATCTGTGTCAAAAATCCTAGTCTCTCCTTGTTTTTCGAGCTTCCCCCTTGTTTTATCATCATCCTTTCCTACTTTGAATTACTGCTTTCTGCCTGTGCTGAGTATAGGATCCTTAACTTTGTAGCTCTGAAGTACCCCTTCAAATTGGGTAAACCCACACTACTTTGTTCTAATGGAATTATCGTCTTATCCCACTTGACTCTTGCTGTCTTACCCCCTAGATAAAATCCTTCAAGTCTTTATTAATTGCTGTCCACAACTTCTCCTTTTGCTAATAAAGCTATGCCTGACCTGTGTATAAAACTAAGGGGACTAAAAACATTTTGACTGCTTGCATCTTGCTATCTATATCCATAAAACACAGCTTCCAGTTTCTCAGTTTTTTTGTATTATTTTTTGTCTAGTCTCTTCCCACATCTCCTTAGCTCCATAACATAATCCTTTTTAATCCATACTCCCAAGTACTTCATTTTATCATGTCTCCATAAATATGGGTATTGCTGAGCCAATCTGTGTATGGGTACATAGTTTATAGCTATTATCCTTGTTTTAGTTTCAGTATGTTTGCATACTGAAAATACTTGAAACTGTCTCTGAATGTTCCAAAACTCTGAAATGTCCTTTTCTGTTTTTTTTCAGTTATAAAATAATATCTGCAAGTAAAGCCAGCTTTTCTTGACTATCATACCAATTATATCCTTGAATTTCTGAGTTCCTTATTTTCTTTGCCAACATTTCTAAATATAATGCAAATAATAAAGGGGAAAGAGGTTCCTCTGCTCAAACAGAGCTTATCAGAGAAGACCCCACCCACTTTAATTTTTGCCTCCGATCCCTCATATAACTTCCTAATCAACCTTATAATGTTATCAGGGAATGCAAATGCTTCCATTGCCCTACTCATAAAATCCCAGCTTACTCTGTTGAATGCTTTCTCCGAGTCATGACCTACCAACACCAGGAGTATTTTCCTCTGCTTCCCCCTGGGTCATCATTACTCTATTAATGTTGTCAAATGTTTGTTTCCCCTCCACAAAACCACATTGATCCATATTTATCAATTTTGGCATCACTTTTGCCATTCTTTTAGCCATTATAGACATAAGCAATTTATAGTCATAGTTTAGAATTGAAATGGGCCTATATGGAGCTGGATGCGATGTGTCTTTACCATCTTTAGGTATGACAGCCTTCACTGCTTTCTTCCAGGATGTTGGTATTTCTCCTTTTAAAATACTATGAAGCAAAGCCTTCAAGAACTTTATCAGTTTCTTCCATCATAGCTTTCAAACTTCCACAAGAATGCCATCTATTCCTTTGGATTTTCCTGTAGTTTGGTTATACATCACCTTTTTATTTTTTCTCCTCCTATCTGTTAGTAATTGCTCCTCATCTGCCTCTAACCTTGGCATATTTAATTCTTCCATAAACATTTCCATTTGTACCTTTTCTTGATTTCCATATTTCTCTGGTTTATACAGATTTACATAAAATTTCCAAAATATTTTAGTGGTTTTACAGGATCTCTTGCTACGTTCTTTATTATAGGCCCTCTAAGCTTCATGACAACCATTTCTACTTTCTGTTGACTTGAGTCTTTATGCTAAAAGTTTTTGTGTTCTGGAGTTATCATCAGAGAACAGTTGCATAACATTAATCTTTCTAAACTCCTGCATATCATCGAGATAATCCCTTATTTTATGTTTTATCATTCTGCAGTTGCTCCTGCTCTTGTTCTGTGAGATTCCTCCGAGTCTGCAATACTTTGACCTTTGTCAGAGTCCTTCTAAATAATTCTTGTTACTTCTTAACCATATCTGTTTTTCTTTTATTTCTACCCTATTTTTAAACACCACTTTATTTTTATCCCACTCCCTAGCTGTATTTTCAGAAGCAATTTTTATTTTTCCACTGCCCATTCCTTAAATTCTTCTTTTTAACAGGTAGGTGGGAAAGCACCAATGTCTCATTTTTATTTCATTATCCCGCGTTTTTGTACCTTGGGGAGTAATGTGTAAATTCACTCAACTCCGCTACTGAATTCACATCTTTCATGCCAAATATTTTCATAAATATCTTCAAAAATCTACCCTCTTTTGATGCATCTTCCCTTGTCCGCCCCCAGATACATCCTCAGTGCTGCAAATCAAATTTCAGTTCCTGCCTATAAGTAATATTCCCTGCTGAAAGCTGATTATTTCTCCCAGTATTTTCTTAAGCTCCATTATAGCAGTTTTAAGTGGAATATAAATAATACATGCTAGTGTAACCCCCCTCCCTTGCCCCTTGGATAATAATGGTAGATTTGTAGTATTTTTTTTTTCATTTCAGTGTCTGCACTACAGATTTAGACCATCTTTCCTGTGCCTTTGGCAAAGGAAATATAGTGTGTGTGTGTGTGTGTTCTATATGACTCTTAAAGAGTGTGTGGCTCTTACCAGTATTAACATGAATCTCTTCAGTGATGTAATAGCGGTCTTTACCAAAACCAGAAACATAACTAATATATGTGTTTTTAATGACTCATTATAAGCTCATGGATTACGTTGTTAAACTTACTGGTTTGTTTGATTTAGGTGTCAAATTATTGCAATACCGAGTGGAGTAAAATGGCTATAGAACATTGAACCACAGCAGTAAGGAAGTAAATCTTGCTACCAGTCTTTTTATTTGAAATTGCGGTAACACCCTTTCCTTTAGGGGTAGTCCTAGAAGATGGGAGAGTCATTTCTTGTGAGAACATGCAGAGGCATTCTTATTGAAGTAGAACTTCATCGCTTCGTAAGTGATGCTGGAAAATGTCAAAAAATGTTTGTTAATTAGCTTTTGAATGTTGCCATGGACTTATGCCTTTATTTCCGAAGTTGTGCTTGCTTTAAGAGTATCTTGTTTATAATTAGAGAATGGGCAATCTGTACATCAGCACCCTGATTGGAGAATGAATGTTCTCCAGCAGGATATTAATGTACAAGTAATGCCGCTTCATGGCACCATATCAAACTGCAGTGAATCCAAAACAGCTGCTATTATTTTGCACTCGCTAAGCAGCGCTTTTGCTGTTTAGTGAGTGCAAAATGTGAAGAAAAGAAGACAAAAAAAATGTGTGTATGCGTGCATGTCAGTGTGAACGAGAGCAAGTGAGCTGTTGCTGGTTAGTAAGTGTAAAATTAAAATAAAACGTGTGAGAGAGTTTATGAGTTTATGTGCGTGAGAGAGAGAGCGATCGAATGAAACAGAAAAAAGTGTGTGTACGTGTGTTAATGTTTCTGTCTGCTTGTGTGAGTGAATGCTTGCATGAAAGCAGAAGAGACTGTGTGTGTGTGTGTGTGTGTGTGTGTGTGTGTGTGTGTGTGTGTGTGTGTGTTTGTGTGCGTGTGCGCGACAGACAGAGAGAGTAAAGTGTGAAAGCGATCTAGCAGTCTCGTGGCAGCAGCAGCAGTTTTGCGTACCTCTTGACCTCAGACATAATTCTCAACCTATTAGCACAAGAAGTCTGGACAAAGCCTGATATATATGGGGGGACAAATGCTAAGAAATAGGGACACGTTAAATATTGCTTTTATAAACATAAACAGTTGCTAGAATTACAGGATTTGTGTTAGCATGTGTTTTCTGAAGGATATGAAATCTGAAACTAAAATACATGTCATTATTTAGTAACTTTAATCTTTAGATCATCCCAGTGGTAGACTGAAAATTATCAGGCAAACATCTTGGCATTCTGCAAAAGTATATACATTTGAGAGGTATGCTCTTAGAGCGAGGTATCTGGGTAAGCCTAAAGTAAATCGGACAAAGGCTGAAAATAGGAACATTTTCTAAAGCAAAGGTGTGTGTGTGTGTGTGTGTGTGTGTGTGTGTGTGTGTGTGTGTGTGTGTGTGTGTGTGTGTCAGAGTTAGTGAGTGAGATCTGCCACTGGCAGCATCATAGGTACCACCTCCACAGTTCTGTATTTGCCATTCCTGGTTTTCTGTGGCTGCTGCTCATTCTGGTTTCTTCAACTGTTTTTTTCTTTTTTTCCTGCTGGTCTGGTTTCTGGTGCTTCTTTCCACTGTCAGTCCAGGTGCATTGTCTCATTGTCTGCTTCCCTGTTCTTTCTGACTGCTTTCTCTGGTCACCTAATGGCTAAAACTCCATGTAGTCTCTCTGATTACATTTCCTGAAGGTCTTGTAGTTGGTACATTCTACATTAAGCTTCCGGGGGGGGGGGATCTTGTGGGGTGGACCCAGTTTGGCTGCATTTATACCGCTTCATCTCTTGTGGGTGGTGCAGTGGATATGTTGCATCTGTGGCAGCTTCCCTCACTTCAGATGTGGCCACAGTTTGAATGGCCAAAATATGTGGCTCATCAGGATCATGTTACATCTGGATGCATTTACATTACAGTCAAAAGAAAGTTTGTCAAGACCACTGTTTTACTTGTAGAGTTCAAAACTGATAAATGGTTGGTGAATTAGACCACTTCAGCCATTTTAGGTAATTTGTTAAAGCCCAAAGTATTTGCTTACTAGCAGCTCTCTAGTTTTTTTTCAACAGTTGTCTAATTTAAGCCCAAATAGCATGTTGAAGGAAATTCCAGGTAACTGATGTATCATTTTACATTTCTCTGTCCTTTGTGGTTTTGCCAGTTAGGATAGATGAGCCAAGCAATAGTGATCTTGTGCTGCTGGATTAAAATGACAGAACTGATGAAACTCCTAAGTTATACTTTGATGTAATGGAATTTAATGTATGAGGATGTACTGATCAGGCTTTCCCAAGTCCAGAATAAAAGCACGCGCAGGAGGACAGCAACAGAAATATGGATGGACAGTGGGAGGAAAAGAGATGCAAATGAAGATGAGTAAGGTACTCTGGGGTAGAGTTGAAGGAGAGGGAGTGGTTCAAACCATGGAAATGGTGGTAGTGATAGAACAGTGGTGGGTGGTGGGCAGGGACATGTAAAAATGCACAAGAAGAACTGTATCTATACAGTCCCCCATGATCATAATAAATACAGGCATGCTAGGAATGAAACTAAAAGACTTGTCTTACAAGATAAAAAACAATACTATTGTAGGTTACAGATGGCTAATCAGAACAATCCTCAAAAGTTCTGGGCTGGGCTCAACAAGTTACTTCATCCTGGTAAAACATCTACACCTAGCCCCGCTGCCACCACTAATAAACCCCCAGAAGAGGTCGCAGATAGTTTCAACCATTTCTTTACTAAAACTATTCAAGCTCTTGCCACCCAACTACCTCCTAGTTCCCCTGACTCTAATACCACTACCTCTAATAGCCAAAGCTTGTTCAGCTTTAAGCCCGTGTCAACTTCTTTTATCCTCAGTCTGATCAAAAAACTAAAACCCACCACACTCTCTGCTGACCAACTCCCAGCTGAATACCTGCAAATGTCAGCAGATGCCATTGCCTATCCAATCTCAATTCTAATCAATCGCACCATATCAGAAGCCAAAATTCCTATCGTCTGGAAAACGTCATATGTTATTCCCTTACATAAAGGAGGTTCCTCTACTGAATACTCAAATTATAGGCCCATAGCCATACTCTCTCCACTTGCAAAGATTATGGAGAAATGTATACATAAACAATTCATGCAACACCTAATCCAGAATCACCTTATGGCTGATACCCAGCACGGCTTTTGCCCACATCATAGTACTACCAGAGCCCTATTGTCTTTCACTAACACCATAAACAATAACCGCAACTATAATCACACTTCCTCTGCCCTCTTTTTGGATCTTTCCAAGGCATTTGATATGGTTGATCACCAACTTATGATTCATACCCTGCAAACTCTCTGCCTAGATCCTAAAGCCCTCCTTTGGTTTACATCCTATCTTAATGACAGACAACAGGCTGTCCTCTGGCAGAATAAGCTCTCTAATCTATTACCAAACACTCTTGGAGTACCACAAGGCTCCATATTAGGACCACTACTGTTTTCCATCTTTATTAATGACCTGCCTACTATCATACCAAACATCAGCTGTATCCAGTACGCTGACGACTCCACTCTGATCTGCTCAGCTCTGTCTCCCATTGACTTAAAGACTGATACCCAGTCTACATTCACTACCGTAGATAACTGGCTCTCCAAGCGTCATTTACTACTTAATCCCAAAAATACTAAAATGCTCATATTCCCACCAACCCAAAGGTCTGTACCCTTCTCCTTCACCATAAATGCAAAAGACAGGACAGTCATTTCCCCCGACCCCAATACAAAATTACTGGGTGTCATTATAGACCATAACTTAAAATTTGACCACCATGTAAATCAGACAATCAAGAACATCAATAAAAAACTTGGGTCACGCTATAGAATCAATGCCTTCCTCACCCCTACAGCTAAAATAGCCATTGCTCGCTCCCACCTACTTTCAACACTCCTATATGCCTCCCCCCTTCTCGCCAATATAAATAAAACTGAACTTAATAGACTAACAACCTGTTATAATCACATTGCCAGGTTTGCAACAGGCCTGCCTTTCAGAACCCATCACTGCATCAACCTCAAACAGCTTGGATGGCTGGAATTTCCTAATCTAATCCAGTACAATCTGCTGATAATGGCTAACAAAATCCTCTACAACCCAGATAATACACCAGCCCGTAGAAATTTTATCCTCCCCCATAACAACACACGACTGCTCCGCTCATCTAATAAGCTCAAATCCAGACAATTAAAATTAACAATGCAGCTGGCAAACTCTGTAGGTAGAATCTGGAACATACTTCCAGCTGGCATGACCACGCTCTCCTCCCTAGCCAATTTAAGGCCACAGTTAAACAACATCTGGCATTAAATTGGCTATGCCACTGTGACAAGCCTGGCTAAGCCGTCAACATGAATGTAATTTACTTATCTAATAGCTATTGTTAATTTCTCCTGACTACAACCAGGGTAATTTCTGTCCTGTAAACTTGTCTATTCAATGCTTAACTATGTACTTTTGGAAATAACCTACATGTAAATTTGTACTATTTAGTCTGAATGCATTTTCTATCTGCATTTTTATTTTATTTTTATTATTTTCTTAATTTGTATTGGTACTTTGAACTTATCTCCCTGGGCCTCGGCTGTAAATGGACTTTGATCCCGTCGGACTATCCCGGTCAGTAAATGTAAAATAAAATAAATAAATAAGGATTCTTATCACTATATATTAGTTGCCACTCCAAATACCCTATAAAGAGGTTAGCGTAAACTGGTGCAAATGTAGTACCCATGGCAGTTCCCTTTCATTTGTAGATAACAGTCACCACAAAAATAAAACACATTATGTTGCAATACAAATTGTACAAGGGTAATCAAAAAATCAACACGTCTAGATAAATACATACCACACACTTCAAACCAATGTTTTAGGGCCCGAAAGGGTGTTCGTGTATAAGGATTAAACATACAGGGTACAAAGAAAGTATTTTTTTAACACCAGAACTGTTGTCAGTAATGTTTCTATGGATGTTTTCCACTTTAGGAAATCTACCTTTCAGCTGCCCTACCACCCTAGGGTGAAACTATTTGAAGACATGGTATGGATATATGGATTCACATATAAACCAGAATGTGATTTTCAGAGATTTTGGTGACAGTTTAACTAAGCTGGAAAGAAGTGCTTTAACACAATTGAAAAAACAACAAAAGTATAGTGATAGTTAAGGCAGACAAGGGGGTGCAATAGTGATATGGGCAAGAACTGATTATGCAGGGGAAGCATTGAGACAATTGAATGATGGCAGGTTTTATTATAAACTGCCACTTGATCCTACTGTGGATTTCAAAAGAAAAATAGATGCATTTCTTTTGAATGTTATGTCTTATGGAGATATATCAGAATCTCTATACAAACAACTTGTAGTGGATGACCCCAAACCTCAGAGATTTTATATCTTGCCAAAGATACATAAAACAGTTATAAACCCTACAGGAAGACCTATAGTGTCAGGGAGAGGTTCCCCAACAGAACCCTTATCAGTATATTTGGAATATCAGTTAAAACCACTATTGCATTTGGTAAGAGCTAGATTAAAAGACTCTAATTTCCTATGTTTGATGAATGACATGCAAGTGAGCTCTAATTCTTTTCTTTGTACCCTGGATGTTCAATCCTTATACACGAACACCCCACATAGTGGGGGTATTCGGGCCCTAAAACATTGGTTTGAAGTGTATGGCATGTATTCATCTAGACGTGTTGATTTTTTGATTACCCTTGTACAATTTGTATTGCAACATAATGTGTTTTATTTTTGTGGTGACTGTTATCTACAAATGAAAGGAACTGTCATGGGCACTACATTTGCACCAATTTACGCTGACCTCTTTATGGGGTCTCTGGAGTGGCAACTAATATATCGTGATAAGAATCCTTCTAAAAAAGAGCTAACCATGTGATGTCGTTACCTGGACGACTGCTGCGGTATTTGGTCAGGAACTATTACAGTTTCGTCAGAGTTTGTTAAATATCTGAATTCCAATGAGTTTGGACTTGTCTTTACTGACAGAATTAAAACAAACAGCATTGATTTCTTAGATGTTAAGATAAGTAAGTCAACAGATGGTTGTATGATTACCAGTTTGTATAGAAAACCGTTCACCAGAAATGCCATTCTGGAAGCCAGTAGCTGTCACCCTAATCACATCACTGCCAACATACTGAAATCACAATTTCAGAGATTGGGGCATATTCGTGGTGAGGATGAGGGATATAAAACTGAATTAGTCAGTATGGGTAACAGATTTATGAGAAGGGGCTATCAGAAAAGTAACACCATGAAGGAACAAACGAAAGCATTTAAATATGATACGGCTAATTTCTGAAAAAATAGGGATGCAGATATAACAGAATGATGGGACTGCTCAAACTGGTACAACTAGCTCAAAGTTCAGATTTGCTGCAAACTATGGCACACACATTTTTAAAATCAGGGAAGTTGTTGCCAAACATTGGGAAATACTTAAAGCTGACCTGTTTTTTTGACCAGTATTTAGATACTAGATGTTCTTATAGCTACAGATGTGGGAAGAACATTGGTGAATCACTCTCATGGTATAAAAAGATTGATTGGCCCAAAGGTAAAGAGTATAATGATACCCCCAGGGGCAGTAATGTCTGTGGGAATTGTGTCTATTTTAGGGTGGTATCACAGACCAAGTCATTCACATCAATCAACACATCTGAAGTTTTTGATATCAGATATTTGATCACTTGTCATACTGAGTGGGTAATCTATATGGCTGTCTGCCAATGTAGGGCATTTTATGTCGGACAGACCTCAAGAAATTTGAAGAGCAGAATTGCAGTGCACTTGAGTGACATTAGCTGTAAACGTCAAAGAAGTACACTTTACAAACACAAATCAGAACATAATTCAGCACAATTTCTTTTTGTTGGAATTGATGTAGTGAAAGGTAACAGGATGTCAAACATAACTAAGCATGAGGTTTTAGATAAAAAAGAAAGAATGTGGATGGTGAAGTTAGGGGCTCTATATAATAAACCTAGATGTAATGATCATTAGTAATGCCTGAATTGCATTTTTGATTCACTGTCTTTCTTTCCTGATAATTTGTTTAATGTAGGTATGTCTACACTTTGTCTATTCATATACATATGTAAAGGTGTGTATAGATATATTTTATATCCACACATGTATCCTACCTGGTTCTAAATAATATACGCATATATATATATATATATATACACGTGTGTGTGTGTGTGTGTGTGTGTGTGTGTATATATATATACATATATTAGGGTTTACCAATAAACAAAAAGAAAGTTCAACAACTCCAATGCTGAAAAGAACAGGAACTTCCCAAAGAAACTCGTGCACGAAAGGATGTAAATACTTTTCTTTTATTCCACAATCCTATAGCAGTTAAGCGCTTTCAACTGGAACCCAGTCTTCTTCAGAACAGTCAACAAGCACCATAACTTCCTTTTTATACATGAACCAATCCAATCATTTTAAAAATTGCGCCAAAACACTTAAAGGTATAGTGCACATTCAGCAGCAATGACCATAAAAAATCAAAATTTATAATCTTCCTAGATGTTTGAATAAACCCATATCTAGTGTATACAATAATTATACTGTCAAACTGTATAAAATATTTATAAAACATTTACATATTTAAAATTATTTTTACACATGTATGTGAACCTATATATAGTGTATAAAAAACTAAAAGCTCTATTTCATATTCATACTACTATCAATATTGAAAGACTTGAGACTTTTTAATAAATCAATGCTATAATAACTCAATGATTTATACTAGGAGAGGACCAAAAAAGGTTTAATACTGATGGACTCGTTTAGTCCTGGGGGTCTAGTAGCGTCTAATAAAATCTGCCATCTGCTTTCCAAGGCAGCTAGTTTCACCTTCCAGTTTCCCCCAAATATTGAATAACTAATGGTATCTATAATAGCAAACTGAAAAGTGTGCTCTTTACCATATTCATGGATATGTTTAGACAATGCATTCTTCATGTCCTTCCTCTGTATACGGTAAAGGTGTTCATATATACGCTTTTTAAAAACTCTTTCAGTCTTGCCTATGTAATACATAGGACAAGTACAACATGTAGCAATATATATCACCCTACTTGTATTACAATTTCCAGTTCTAGTTCTAATACATGTGGAGTTTAAGTTTTTAAGTCTAATATATCTGGATTCATTAATAAACTTACACTGTTTACATCTACCGCATTTTGTTGTACCTTTGTACATATCCTTTGTGGCATTGTCATAATTAGCCTTCTCTAATAATCTTTTTAAATTAATGCCTGTCTTATATACAAATTCAGGAGAATTTCCCACATTACGTTCCAAATTCGAACTAACAAGTATATTCCAATGTTGTCGTAATATGTCCTTAATAAAACACGTATGTGGAGTATAAGTCAAAATACATGCTCGACTAGAATAACTGGATGGCAGCCCTTCATGTTTTTCATTAACTGTGTATTTACCTAATAAAGGGGGGTACTTCTTACCCCATTCTTTACCCACATATTCTATTGTATCCATCAGCATGTGATCCGGATATCCACGGTTACTAAATAATGTCCTAATGATATCAAGTTCCGTTCTCATCACAGCTTCTGTCGAAGACATCCTCGCTGCACGGATACACTGCCCCTTTACGATGTTTTTAAAAATGTGTGGAGGATGGTTGCTTGTGAAATGTAGGTAATCATTGGAAAAAGTTGGTTTGCGGAATATTCTAGAAGTGAATGTATGTTGATCGAGACCAACCAAGACATCCAAATAAGCAATGTCCACAGTACTAATGTGATTAGATAAAAAAGAAAGAATGTGGATGGTGAAGTTAGGGGCTCTATATAATAAACCTAGATGTAATGATCATTAGTAATGCCTGAATTGCATTTTTGATTCACTGTCTTTCTTTCCTGATAATTTGTTTAATGTAGGTATGTCTACACTTTGTCTATTCATATACATATGTAAAGGTGTGTATAGATATATTTTATATCCACACATGTATCCTACCTGGTTCTAAATAATATACGCATATATATATATATATATATATATATATATATATATACACGTGTGTGTGTGTGTGTGTGTGTGTGTGTGTGTGTGTGTATATATACATATATTAGGGTTTATGTACACACATATATTTGGTTTTAAGTAGTATGTGTCTTTGAATATATATATATATTATAAATATATATCTATATCTATATATATATATATATATATATATATATATATGTGTGTGTGTGTGTGTGTCTTTCTGGATTTTGGTTCTGTATTAAGGAATGTGCACTTTAAAACCTTTATGTCTTTAACTGAATGGTGGTCATGGTATATAAATACTGGTGGTTGCTGTATGGTAATTTCACACCGATGACGCCAGGGGGTGAAACCGGTCATCGTTCTGTGCTGTTGCAGCTGAATGGCCACTATGTAAGCTGCCTAAATGTTTGTTCTTCTGGAATAAAAGATGTTCTTCGTGTTTCACTGTTGCAGTCATTACATTTGGGGTTTTCTGCCTGCAGGTTGCCCTCAGTTGGCCTGAATATCAAAGTCTTGGATTCCTGCGTCGGTTGCTGTCTCTTCTTCCATGACATCAGGTCGTCAGGGGTATAAAACATGCAGCCGACGCCATTACATCAGTCTTTCTTGCCGTGCGGTGCCTGAAGCAGAAGCAGTTCGTAAGTGCCGGTCGGCCGACTCCTGAAATTTTTGTTTTCGAGTTTCAGAAACCAAGTCTTCAAAAAAGAAAAAAAGCTAAGTACCCCGTTGGGGATCCTTTTTCTTGCTCTTAACCGATGTCAGTAAAAGTTAACAATTGTATTACCTGTGGAAAGCAAATACCTCATAAAGAGTACCTCATAAAGATTTTCATTCGTACTGCATTCCTTGCTTAGGCCCAGACCATGACGTTCCTTGCTGTTGGTTTTTTGCCTTATTCAACTCCCGGACTATTTGTCGTTAGTTTCTTTTTGCAGCAAATTATTTTGATACTCTGTTTAACTATCCAGAAATGACTTCGGTAAGCCATCCAACTATCTATATTCCGAAAAAACGTAAAGATAAAGACAGAGACAGACCGCATAGGTCCAAAGCTGCCGCCGACGCTTCCGTTAAGCTAATTGCCAGTTTGCTGGTACTCAGTGAGCGCTTTTGCAGTCCCTGATACCCACTACTTTAGATTCGCAGGCTGCTACTGAGACCCATTCAGAGTCCGGTATGCCTCGAGATGCTTCTTCGACTATGGAACCTGCGGATGTCTCTACCTTGGATGGGTCTGGAGCCACTGTGTAGGCACTGGCTTCTGAGTGTATTCAGGCCTACTGACTTGCATTTCAAACAAACGCCATCTTCTTCTTCAAGGCCTAAAACCCGACCCACGCCTAGAAAACCGATGTCCAAGCCGCATGGTCAGGCCCATATGCCTAAAAAACAAATGATAAGAATGGCTGAAGACCTTATTACTTTAATTAGGGGAAGCCAGCCTTCACCCTCTAAGAGACCTAGAACTGATTTTCCTTCTGATCAGGATTCTGAAATTTCTGTTTCTTCTGAGTACCAGGATTTGCCCATTTCTACCTATGAGGATTCTGATGCAGCAGATTCCATTCCCTCTGCTTGCCCTCCAGAAGATTTTTCTTTTGGTGAAACCTTGCACATTCTTAGGGAGCATTTCCGTTGGGAAAGCCAGGATTACTCTGACTCCAAAAAGAGGCTTAGGGAATTTTTACTCCTCCCTCAACACAGGCCTTTAGTTATCCCTCCTGTCCTGGACATTGTAGATGATGCCTTCTTGGAATCTAGCCTGGCTCCAGACACTTTACCTCCAGCTCCCAGGAAGCCTAACCGGTATTACAGAGTACCTGACTCTCAGAAGTTCTTCTTCAAGAATCCTAATGTGGACCCAGACACCATTTCCCAAGGAACTAAAGGCATTAAGGCTACTACTGTCAAAAACCCTACCCCCTCTGATAGAGATTCCAGGGGCCCTGGACAGATGGGGTAAGAAGGTGTACACTTCTGCTACTTTGGCCATTAGGGTCTTAAACTGCCAGTTTTATATGTTAAAGTATCAGCAGTATATTATGGGACTACTTAAACAGAAAATGATGTTGATTCCTGACTGTGCTGAAAATAAATAATTACAGGACTTAATGCATTCTGCTGAACAAGTTGGTAAACATACTTTACAATGTGGTTTTGAGTTTTTAGAAGCATCTTGCAGGGCTGCTGTCACTGGGTCTGTACTTAGAAGGCATGCTTGGCTTAAGGAACAAAATTTGCCAGATCATGTTAAAGCTAAATTACTGGATGCTCCCTTAAACCAAGACTGCCTGTTTGGCAACAAAGCAGAAGAAGTCTTTAAAAAGATGGAGGAAAAAGCTAAATTGATGCAAACTGTTAAAGATTTCCTGCAAGTACAGCCTCCTAGATTTAGCAAGCATTGGCCTTCTAAGAATTGGTCCTTTCCTGTCTCTTCAAGGCCTTCTCAGTCCAAACCCAGGAACAGCAGATCACCTAGGCCACAGTCTCAAGGTACTCACAGGCCTAAGCAGTGGGGGGCTCCCACTTCCAAAGCTGGAAGCAGTAAGACACCCCCCCATGGAGAAATGTCACAATGACTTAACCTTAAACCTTTCAAGCCATACTCAACTGCCTGCTCCCTTAGGGGGAAAGATCGCCCTGCATGCAAAAAACTGGGAACTCATTACCCAGGACAAATGGGTTTTAAATATAGTTTTCCAAGGATACAGA
The DNA here is from genome assembly GCF_019279795.1 of Protopterus annectens. NCBI lineage: Eukaryota > Metazoa > Chordata > Ceratodontiformes > Protopteridae > Protopterus > Protopterus annectens. The sequence goes on along the minus strand of NC_056728.1, from coordinate 1,384,354,115 downwards.
TTCCACTTCCACACCTTACCAACCCCAAATGGTTGGCCAGACCTACCCCCAAATCAGTGGGCAGAGGCTCAACAGCAGGTTCTCTCTCTTCTAAGTATCAGGGCTATTCACCCTGTCCCAGCAGAAGAAAGGGGACAAGGTTTTTACTGAAGTCTTTTCCTGGTACCCAGAAAAGACCGCTCCTGGCATCATATCCTGGACCTCTCTATTCTAAACACATTTCAAAATGCTAACACTTCAACAGCTGCTTCCTATGCTAGGCAAAGATGCCTGGTTGGCAACCTTAGACTTAAAGGAAGCTTACCTGCACATTCCAGTAAGGGAATTTTGCAGGAAATATCTACGCTTCAGAGCAGGCTCCAGTTTGCTGCACTTCCCTTTGGCTTATCTACTGCGCCCAGGGTATTCACAAAGTGTCTAGCTCCAGTCATTGCATTTTGCAGGCAAAGAAATATTCAAATATAACCATACCTGGATGATTGTCTAATTCAGGCAGAAAGCCAGGACATGCTACTAAAACATCTGGCATTTGTAAAGAAACTTCTAACCTCACTGGGGTACACCATAAACGAAAAGAAATCTCATCTAATACCCTGCCAACAAATTGTATTCCTGGGAGCAAGCTTGAACACAAGTTCCCAGATGACTTACCTCACGCCAGAGAAACAAGTTTATTTGACAGCCTACTTCAAACTATTGGCCACAAGGACCCAGCTATCTGCAAGGAAAATCCTGCAAGCCCTGGGGTTCATGACCTCTTGCATTTTACTAATTCCATATGCAAGACTGCATGTGAGGAAACTACAGTGGTATCTGAAAAGCCTATGGTGTCAGCATTCTCAGGACCTGGAATCAATGATTCCTATCATTCCTTGCATAAAGACAGAGTTCCTTTGGTGGGCAGAGGCCTGCTAACAACAAGGGGCTCCCATTCACTCTGCCCAAACCCTAACAACTGACGCATTAGACTATGCATGGGGGGGCTCACTTGGCAGGGCAGTGCAGTCAGGGCAAATGGAACCTGAGTCAGATGCACCTGCGTATCAATCAAAAAGAAATGTTAGCTGTACAGAATTCCCTGACAGCCTTCAAGGACCACATTCTTCCAGGACAATTATTGGTAAAGACAGACAACACCACTTGTACATAAACAAGCAGGGGGGAGCCCACTCATACCCTCTCTGCAGACTAGCCATGGCTCTGTGGAACACAGCCTTGAGCTACCAAGTGCACTTACAAGCTCAGTTCCTGCCAGGCAAGCTAAATTCACTGGCAGACGACCTAAGCAGAAATCTCATGGACCCACACGAGTGGAAACTGGAACCAAAGATATTCAACTTTTTGAGAAACAAATGGGGGAATCCAGAGATAAACCTGTTTGCCTCGCCTCAGAACTACCAATTGGACAAATTCTGCACAAGGACTTCCCACAGTCAAGCTTAGAAAGTGGATGCCCTGTCCTTCACCTGGGAAAGCCTCTCAGTTTATGCCTTTCCCCCTGTGCATATCCACTCAAAAGTTCTGCTAAAGATCAAACAGGACAAACCAAGGACAATACTGATTGCACCAGACTGGCCACGCCAACAGTGGTACCCCCTCTTGTGCAGTATGTCACTGCTGGAACCATGGCACCTGCCTCTGTCCCCTTCCCTGCTTTCCCAGCAGGAGGGCCAGATTCTGCACTCTCAACTTCAAACCCTGAATCTTGCAGCCTGGCTAATTCCTTGAGCTCTCCAATAACATCCCTCAGTAAGCAGGTGCTAGATGTCATTCTGGAGGCAAGGAGGTCTAGTACTAGAAAATCCTATGCTGAAAAGTGGAAAAGATACTGTTCCTGGAGCCAGAGTCAGGGGATGGGCACAATGGTGCCCAGCTTACCACATATTCTTCAGTACTTAACAGAGATGCTACACAAGGGCCTTTCCTTCTCGTCAATCATGCCACTGCCATTTCAGCTCATTATAATACTGAACCACCCCTCTTCTCTCACCCCCTGCTAAAGCAATTCCTCACCACCCAGGAGAGCCCCTACTCCAGCCTGGGACCTAAACTTTGTATTGGAAAAGCTCAGTCTACCTCCTTTTGAGCCAGCTGCAACTGCAGAGTTGAAATTCCTTTATTGGAAAACAGCCTTCCTTCTTGCCATCACTTCAGCAAGAAGAGTGTCTAAATTACAGGCCCTCATGGCAGTGGAGCCCTTCATCATCTTCCATGCAGGCAGGGTGTCCTTCAGGACCAATCCTTCCTTTATGCCCAAGGTGGTGTCTAGTGTGGCCCTCAATCACTCCATTCATTTGCCTACTTTTTTCCCAAATCCACAAAACAAAGGAAAACAAATACTGCACTCTTTGGACGTTTACAGGCAACGTAGATTTTATTTGGACAGGACTAAGCCTCTCAGAAAATCTGAACAGCTGCTAGTTGGCTTTGCTGCAGGGGCAGAGGGGAAGGCCATTTTAAAGCAAACCATTTCTAAGTGGATAGCCCATTGCATTCATTTCTGCTGTAAGCACTATGGAAAACCTACCCCACAGGGGATAAGATCACATTCCACCAGAGCTGCATCTACATCTACAGCATCTACATCTACAGCCTTTCTCAGAGGTGTTCCTACCAGGGACATCCTAAAAACTGCTACCTGGAGCTCTGTACATACCTTCACCTAGCATTACCACATGCCTCTCTTTTCTAAATCCAGAGCTGGTTTTGCCACTGCAGTCTTGCAGGGATTAATAGCTGGCCCTAATACTCTATAACTTCCTCCTCCCTTCCTTAGCTTTGGGAATCACCCAAATGTAATGACTGCAACAGTGAAACTCGAAGAACATAGTACAGTTGTGTACACTTACCATAAATGTAGATGTTAGAGTGTATTCACTCTTGCATTCCTGGTTACCCTCCCTCCAGTCCCTTGACTTCTCTTGGCTATACATTTCTTCTTGTTTAGTGTATTTCAGCTTTCTGGTGTATTTGCTTTTTGTTGGAGGTGTAACCTAACATATAATTGCTTTCCATTGTGGTGGCACCTGACATCTGGGGCAAGAAAAACTGATGTAATAGCGTCGGCTGCATGTTTTATACCCCTGACGACCTGACATCATGGAAGAAGAGACAGCATCCAATGTAGGATTCCAAGACTTTGATATTCAGGCCGGCTGAGGGCTACCTGCAGGCAGATGACCCCAAATGTAATGACTGCAACAGTGAATACACTCGAACATTTACATTTATGGTAAGTGTACACAACTGTACTTTTTCTGTACACTTATTTTAAATGTTTTGGGTCACTTCTTCTGGATTTTACTACAAGGTTTGATTTATTTGTGAGTGCTGGATTCTGTGATTGTTTGGACTGTGAATTTTAGTTTTGACGTGCACCATTTGTTTTTGGATTGATTTTATATATATATATATATATATATATATATATATATATATATATATGTGAGAAACTGTAATAAAAACTCAATAAATATACCCAGTGAATATATACACACATATGTATAATTTATTTAGGTTGTGAATAATATGTTTATATATGTATATTAATGTCCAGCAGTAGTGGAACTTCCAGCATAAACAGTAATACATTTTTGTGTGTTTAGGCTGACTAATATTTCTCTGCCCTGACTTTTAATAATGGCACCAGGGATAGGCAGTCATTAATTCCAGGGAAATGGGTTGGATCTGGTTTAATTTTTGGAGTGAAAAGATAAAATCCTGTTTCCACCCACCCCTCTAGGATCAACAGGAACACTTTCCAATATAGTGAACAAAAATTGATTAAAGCCACTACACCAGACAGAATGTCTATACAAAGCATTGTTTGGATTTTTATTAGATTTCTAATCTTGGTGTTCATATGTCCTTTTGTATAGCTGCCTTTCTGTTTTCCCTACATAAAATGCAGGGCAGGACATGCACACAGCCAAATACACCACCCTTTTAGATAGACAATTCCCTTCCTGTGAGTGGATTATAGACCTTGCTGCATTTTGCAGCTGCAGTAGCGGGTGACCCAATATATATTTACACTGGCTACAAATTCCACGTTTTTGGGTACCTTTACTTTCTTCTCCTTGTTGCCATCATTAGATTCTAAAATATTCTTGATAGTTTTACCTTTTTGTATATAAAAGTGGGTCTATTACCCAGTATATCTCTGATTTGTCCGTCTTCTACCAATATTTCCTAATTTTTACTTATGTTATTGGAACTAACACCATATTCAAGTACCATAGCTCTAGAGAAATCTCTAACATTTACTACTTCCTCGTATTCTAATTGTAGACAAGCATCTGCTCCTCCTTCCCCATTTTGAGTATTATTGTCTTATATCAAAATAGCTCCCTTGTTTAAGCCTGTTCACAAGAGGAGTAGATATTTCTTCTCCCTATCTTGGACATCCTCTGTGCTAATGGTTCTCACAAAAACCTCAGGGTATCCCCCTCAAGGAACATATCCTCCAGTTTTCTTTTTTTCAGTTTCAAAAGTTATATTAATAGACACCATCCCTTCCAGTCTAATAAATTGTTCCTTAAGAAGACTTTTTTTCTGGTTTCACTGGGTATATTTATTCAGTTTTTATTAGAGTTTCTCATATGTATACATTTTTTTATATTAAATTCAGTCTTTTTCAAGTCAGAGAGAAAATGTTTTAGTGGTGTGTTTTTTAAACTTCACTTCAGGTGTTTTCATTTTGTCTACTGTATTCTGAAGAAGTCTTACTGATGAAAAGCTGATTTGTATTTACTTAAAGCTTAAGTAAACTTTTCACCCTTGGTTTGTGGCTCCCTAGCAGTCCTTTTCACCTGGGGATATTTTTTGGTTATTAGTTCTGTTCTTTTCTGGTTCCTCATTTGACTTGTGGCTTTGGATTCATTTACTTAATGTCAGCCTCTGTTCATCGAAGACATGGGGGCCAGCCCGGGGGGGGGTGAATTTGCAATTTCCCATCCAGTGAGCAAGGTTTCTTTAGAATAGGGTTAGAAATGAACTCTGCTCCATTGTAGATGGGGAGCTTGTTCCATAGTGTGGGGATCCTTTGAGACTCATATTGGTCCCTCCAGCAGGTTTGGTTTTTGTCACAGTTAAAGTTCAGGTCCTTGGATCTAGTGTTACTGGTGCTGTTTGTCTTGTGGATGTGCAAGAGATTCATCAGAGCTGGAGCTGAGGATGCAGTATATGCCAGCATAGATCTGTCGGGAATATGTAGGAGACTGAGTACAGTGATAGGACCTTAAGGCGATATGTGTAGGATAGAGTATTCATACCCTGGAGTCTCCTGCTGAGGAATCTTTGAGGGTGTTCCAACTGTTGTAAGTACCTGGCTAAATACATGCCAAAGGGGCATTCCTCAATGATGGGTCTGATAAAGGTTGAATAGAGTGGTACTATTACTTGGACCTGGATGCCATACCCTTCCTTGTGAGTTAGGCGACATAGAATGATTTTCCTAGTATCTTGGCTACGTGTTGGTCAAATTGACAGATTAGTGTGTACATATATTCCCAGATCCCTTGTTGTTGGGTCAACTTTTAGGGATGCTTTATTGATGAAATGATGACTTTGGGAGGACAATTTCCCAAATGACACTATAATGCATTTCTTTACATTGAGTTTTAATCCACATGTTTCATACCAGTCATTTGTTTGTGTTAGACCCTCTTGTAGGAGGTTGGTGTTGTGGGGGGGTCTTTGTTCCCATTTTACAGTAATCTGCGAATTTGGTGTTCCAGAGAACTTTGACATTAGTCTTGACTACTGAGAAGCAGATACCAAATAGGAGTGGACCCAGCACGGAGTCTTGGGTATTCTGCTGGTAACTGGTCCCTTGGTAGAGGTGGTCTCAGTGATTCTAACTTCTTGAGCCCTATCTGTGAGACAGCTTGCAATCCATTAAGTTACTTAGGGATTTATGCCTAGTTCTAAGAGTTTGTCAATAATACCTGAATGACGTATTGTACTGGACACATTGGCTGGGTCAAGGTAGGCAGTATGCACCGTTTTCCCCTCATCCATAGCCATGGTGGCCCTTTCAAAGAAGTCCATCAGGTTAAATAGGCAAGACCTTCCCTTAACAAGGCCAAACTGGGATGGGTCCAGATTCCGTAGGTTGCCTATGTCCTTGTTGCTCATTTTTATAAGTCGTTCCGTAGCTTTATGTAGAAGGGCTGTAATCTTAGTAAAGTATACTGCCTGTGTTGCTGATTATTTTCACCAACACAGCCTACCGTTTGTAAAAGGAATGATCATCGGTTCTTTTTTCTGTAATTAGCATATCCTTTCACGTTGTCCTTCATTCTGTGGTCTATTTTGACTTTTATCTTTGTTTTTTCTCTGTGTTTTATCACAGCAGATAATATTTCCTAATAGAGTAGTTTACACAACTAACATCAGTAAGCTCTACAGAGGTTTTGTAGTCTTTCAGCACATTGTTCAACTGCTGTTTCCAGTGGCTATGCTTAGTTGCAGGCGGTCATTAAATTGCCCACTGTTTACTTACACAAACCTGATTGTTGGATCTTCAGCTTTACTCACCAGCTGCCGCTGTTTTCAAAATTCATGTAGTCCTTTCAGTATAATTAAAAAGTAATGATATGTTAGATTTTTGCAAGCCAGTGCCCAGATTCGCTTCCATTAGTAATAAACTAATCTGTTTGTGAGGTGGCACTTCACACAAAGGAGTCTGTTAAATATCAGTACATACTCATTGCCTCAACATTTTCATCAGTCTCACTGATTTTGAAAATTATATCTTTTATATTTATACACTTGTTGGTTTTGTTTTTTGTGTGCATTAGCCAGTGATGACTATGTCCCATATTTTTTTACACACATACCAATGGCGTGTATGTGTACCCTCCAACCCTAGTGATATATATGCACACAGACACACCGCAAAAATACACACAAACACACACACACGCGCACACACAAACAGTAGCATGCCCTCTGGACTCTTCAGTTGTGCCCGGGTATGTTCTTATGTAGTCCATCAGTGAGCTTCAGTAATTCAGCAGTCAAAGTAGTGTGGAATTTGCCTCCTCTACAGGACAGAAACAAAGATCTGGCTCTGGGATGTGGATCATGGCTTCTCACTATTAATTTCCCAAGTTTCATTTGACCAAGCTCCAGGCATAAATACTGGCAAGGATCAGTTTGACAACCCAAGTACTCCCCTAACAAACTATACATAATTAAATAAAATGGTATCTTGACTGGACATTCCTTGTTCATCCACTGGTTATAAAACACTTTTATATATGACATTTCTTTTCCCAGAAATGTTAAAACTTCAAAAAAGAAACTACTGTGAACAAGCTCTGGCTTAGTGCACAACTCATTTACTTTTTATTAAACTGTTTACAGTCCTCTTGGCTCTTAATGAAATGTGTCGCTAGACACAGTATGATGAATGAAAGGGTTGAAGGAGAGAGAGAGAGAGAAAGAAATGCATGCGCATGCATACAGCAGTAAGAGAAAGCTAGCAAATGGGTGTGCACTTTGGAAGACAAAAATCACACAGGACAAATAGAATAAGATTTATGGCAAGTGTAATTTTGTTCCAGTCTCTACTGAGTTTGGACCTAATTTCGGATTTATTTCAGCCATCAGTAAAAGAAAGTCATTTGTTTTCTGTCATTAGCTGTCCTGTGTGTGTGTGTGTCTGTGTGTGTGTGTGTGTGTGTGTGTGTGTGTGTGTGTGTGTGTGTGTGTGTGTGTGTGTGTGTGTGTAAATATATGTCTTACTTTAAAATCATCAGTACAGAACATAGTAAACTCCAGAGCAGTGTTCTCTTCACCAAGAAAACCACAAATAACTGATAAATTACTGTCTGTCAGCAACTCTAAAGTGTGTGAATCAGACTTGCTTGTCATCTGCATGACCTTTACATGGCCTTTCTACTTACAAATGCAAAATCAATTTATAGACAAGCAAGAATAAATGATAAAAACAGAAAAGACTACAGACCAGAGGACAGTGTTTAGTGTGCATACTTGCCCAAACGAAGACTTACATTTCCAGAACAATCTGACAGTTTAACTTGGAGGATTACAGCTAAGAGTTGCTTATCATTTTATTCTGTAGTCCTAGATTTAATTCCCTTAGTCTCAATTTAGAAACACACATACGAGGTTTGATTGTGACAATAGAGCAACACTATTATATCAGGCTAAAGTGTGCCAACAGTAAATGTTTTCACTGGAACTTTAAAGAATTCCTACTCGAGATTTCCAGATACTGAATATTTTAATTTACAGTGCAGCTCTGCATTTATCCGTTTGTAGTACCTGAAATATGCATTTCTGGGGCCCTCAATGTGATGTTATTTTTTGAGTTTTGCTAAATGTTTTGCATCTGCATATACGTTCATTCCAAGAATAATACAATGCTACTCGCGTCAGAAGTGACAAACCTCATGACACCCATGCAGACAGGAAATGAAAGTTCAACTGCTGAATCCTACACTAAGGCACTGTACGGGCATATCCACTCATGCATGAATCGTGCCATCCCAAATAGAACCAAGATGCTCTCCTCCAAAAAAGGTAGCCAATTTGGTGGCCCCCTGCCATAAACAAACTTTACAACAAAAGGAAAAAACTGTTGCAGAAAAGAGGAAAATCCCAGGATGCAAAAAAACTCCCTTACCAGCCTCAGTAAGAAACTGAGATCCCTCATAAAATCCTCCAAAGCTAGTTACGAAAATAAAATTGCCAGCGATTCCAAAGAGAACCACAAGGCATTCTATAACTATGTCAAGAATCTAAATGGCAATGCTCAGATCTGCTCTGAGCTAAAACAGAATGGCATTAAATATACTGATCCCAAGGATATTGCCAATATCCTGGAAGATCGATTCAGTGCCAACTTCACCCCCCCTCTCACCCCTTAAATGGCCCATCTTAACGGAAGATTGACAAATTCCGGTAATAACGGCCACACAGGTAAAAAAACGCACTCTCCAAAGCTAAGAATACATCGTCCATGGGACCAGATGACATCCTGGGCTGTGTACCACATGAACTACAATATGAACTGGCACCTCTCCTAAGTGTCCTGTTTAATCATAGCCTCACCTCAGGTTTCGTGCTCACTGAGTGGTGCAGAACTACAGTTATCCCACTCCACAAGGGGGGATCCACCTTGGATCCCGGAAACTACCGTCACATCAGTCTGACTAGCCTTATCTGCAAGGCCATGGAGCGTATTATCATGGAACTTATAAACAAAGACGTTGGCAACCTTCAAACACTGGACCCCATCCAGTTTGGGTTTGTGAAGGGCCAATCTTGTCTCCTGAACCTGATTGACTTCTTCAAATCAGTCTCCAGAGCCATGGACAAGGGTAAGGTGGTCCACACAGCCTATCTAGACCTTGCCAAGGCCTTTGACACCATCCCCCACTCTGGAATCATAGATAAACTTACTAAGCTAGGCATTAATCCCTACATCATCCAATGGGTTGCTAACTGGCTTACTGATAGAACCCACACTGTAAAATTAGCCGACTCCAAATCCAGCTCCAGACAAGTGACAAGTGGAGTACCTCAGGGTTCAGTCCTGGGACCGCTCTTGTTTGCATCTACTTCTCTGAAGTACAGGCCAACACTAAGGAACTCTAGCTAACAACGTTTGCAGATGACTGCAAACTAGGAGCCATTATTGAATCCCCAAATGATGTGGAAACTCTACAAAAGGGCCTTACAGAAACAGATGCTTGGTGCCAGAGCCATGGGATCAAGCTCAATGCCAAGAAATGTATAGTTATCCCCTTTGGGAAAAAAACATGTATCCATAATTACCATATAGGTGGCAGTACACTAAACACCGAAAGTGTGATAAGAGACTCAGGGACACAGGTGGACAGTGGTCTCACCTTCAATAACCACATCGCCACAACAGTCAGGAAATCTTTCTATGTGGCACACCTCATCACCAAGGGCATTTCATCCAGAAAAAAGGAGGTCATTGTCCTACTGTACTCATCCCTCATTAGACCCATTATAGAATACAACGCCCCATTTGGTATGTACCTTTCAAGACATCTGCAACAACTGGAAAGGCCACAGAAATACCTCACTAAAAGAATCACAGGCCTAAAGCAGATGCCCTACGCTGACCACCTTAAAAAACTCCAGCTATACTCTGTCGCATATCGTCTACTCAGAGGCGATCTCTGCTTAACATACAAGGCCATGTCAAACCCAGAGCTGTTGGACACGCTCTACTTAAAGAAATCCCAATCCCTCAGAGCCACACGCTCCAGGGATCTAAACCTTGTCATCACAATAAACAAAACATACTGGAGGGATAGGTTCCTGACCCAGAGACTCCCCAGACTCTGGAATAGATTGCCATACATGTCAAGCAGAGTGCCTCTTTGGCCCTCTTCAAAAGGAACCATGACAATTGGATGGGAGAAAGGAAATTCACTCCGGGAGCACGTCAGTCGCCCTGCTAGACAGGGGTCCAGGCAAGTAAATAGTGTGGGAAGAAATAGCCAGGGAATTGTTATGGCTAGGCTTGTATAGGCCCTAGGGCTGATAGCCTAGTACCAACCTATGAACCTATGAAGCAGTGTTAACCTGAGTAAACAATACCATTGTCTGAAGGCAGCCAATACTGTTTTAGTGTTAGACCTGCGTAAAATTCCTGGATCATTCCTGAATGACTGCTTCATTAGTCAGACTCCTACAAGTACTGTTTTCTGCAAAAATAAATACTGTACCTTACTGTTATGCAGGCAACACAGAACATTCTCATGGAAGCAAACTATTATGTTGGTTGCTTTTCAGAGAATGAACCATTACTTTTTTTGCAGAGAACAAATATATGTGTTCCTCAAAAGCAATTTTTTTTTTCCAACCCACTGAATACATATATAGAGAATGAACCAAAAACAAAAAAAAAGCACCTTTAAAGGAAATCTAACTCAACAGACAATAACAAAAGTATAAAAAGCAGTTTCCACCAAAACGAGAGGATAAAATTCTTCTTTAATAAAATGTAGTCCTTAAAAGCATTCAGAAAAGTCTCAGGCCAAAACCAGAAAAAATGGATAAGCGCTTTCAGTGTATAACCTTCATCAAATCCTTAGTTTTTCATTTTTCTGAGTTACGGAGCAACCAAAAACTTCAGCTAAGTAATTAACACGCCCTTTTGTCTTGCATCCCAATAAGGAAACATGCAGGCCAGTAGCAATGAGCATATCAAATACACCTTCTTTTAAGTCAAACAAAGATGCCACTAGCATTTCCTATTGAGACTGGCTCTTTTAATATTGGTTTCAGTGGTACAATATGGTTCAGTCCTGGTGGAAAGTTAGCTCTTAGGTTCATAATCCACCTCATTTTTTCTTTTTCAGTTCTATTGAAAATATCTCCTTTACGAACTCCATCATTTACTTGGGAAATCACCATAAAAGTAAACTTATGCCCATTATACTCCAGATGTGTCCGTACAAAGCATTAGTGTTTATTTTGTTTTTTTCTGTCCAGCTAGTGTCGCAGAATGCGCTCTTTAAACTTCCCTTGCCTACATAGTAGGCTTGGCAGGAATCACACAGAGCCACATAAATCACGTTTTTGGTATTACAGTTAGCAAAGCCATAATATCTATAAATTTTGTGTGTGTTAGGATGTTCAAAAATATTTGTGGTGTTAATGAAGTTGCATGCCTTACAAAAGCCGCATTTTCGTGTACCTGTCACCTTATTCCTTCTTGTTGTATTTGTATTCAATTGCCCACCATGGTTGCACAGCAGACCTTTTAAATTCTTCTTATTCTTGAACGTAAAGTGGGGATAATCCCCTACAATATTCTTAATCTTAGTATCTGCTGTAAGGACAGGCTAATATTTCCTAATAATGTTGCAAATATCAGAACAATCAGTACTGAATGTAAGCATACATCTTAGGATATTGTTGTTGTTCCTATTAGTACATTTGGCCATGTGTTTTCTCTTAGAGTACAAAAGCATTCCTCTTTATTGGCGTAAGGTCATGACTTTTTCGGGTTCCATGTTTATTCTTCCTTCATTATAACCCCCTCGCTGATCAAGTTAATGTGTGGACAATTGAATACAAATACTGAATGAATGCTTTTAAGAACTACATTTTATTAAAGAAGAATTTTATCCTCTCGTTTTGGTAGAAGCCGCTTTTTATACTTTATTTTTTATTTATTTATTTTTTTTAGAGAATAAAGGTATTTTAAGAAATAATCTGTAACAGTGGAACATAGATGTTTTCCATGACAGGGAACCTGAAACACGCCAAGAAAGATGTCACAAAGGCATGCAGATATCCCCCCTTTTTCCAGGAGAGTAGAGAAAAGTATTTCCAAAGTGCTCCAGACCTAAGGCTAGTAAACAGGATGGGTCGCTGCTACTTTAGCAAATGCTGTTTAGACGAATGTCATTACGCGAAATGGCAAAATCCTGAAAGCATGGAGCAACAAAGGAAAAAATCACTAGGCCGTTTTTGGGACTTTGCCATTTCTTCCACTGTGTTGCGATCTCGGAGTTGGTATATTTAAGTAGGGGGTGTGCAGGGGGCTTTTTTATTTTGTGTTTTGATTTTTTTTTTTTTTTTTACTGATCAGCGATTTTTTTTCCCTGGGAAAAAAAATCACTGATCTGTGTGTTCGATGGGTCTAGGACTATTCGCTGAAAGCACATTTCACTGAAAGTCAAATGACTGTGCACAAATCACTGAAAGCTCAATTTACTGAAAACTCAATTCACTGAAACACATTTCACTGAAAGTTTTATATATGGCATTTTCCCCACTGTTGTGCGACCCTGGAGTTAGTATATATAGTAAGGGGGGTGTAGCCCCCCACATAATTTGGATATAAAGTTCAGAAAAGAGTAATTTATTGGAATTGGAAGTATCCATGTATATAGTTCAAAATATTTAAAATAGGTGGGGGGCGGTGGCCCACACATCCCCCTTACTATATATACTAACTCCAGGGTCGCACATCAGTGGGGAAAAGGCCATATATAACTTTCAGTGAAATGTATTTTCAGTGAAATGTGTTTTCAGTAAATTAAACTTTCAGTGAATTGTGCACAGTCAAATGTGTTTCAGTGAAATGTGCTTTCAGTGAATAGTCCTAGACCCATGTTCGACATTTTGGGTTTTCAGGGATTGTGGGTTGATTATATAGCGTTCGCAATTCAGTGCATTCACTTATATGATATAGACCCAACACAATATGGGTCAGTATCAAACTTGCTGAAAGTACAAACAAGCCCTGCTTTGTGGCTCATACTCCTCTAAATTAGGAAGACAAGGGAAAAAGCTAATTCATTTCTATTCTGGGCTAGGAGAATCTCACCTTATCTATCCAACCCAGCTAGCTATAAGCAAAGGAGTCCTTCTGGACAAGCTCAAATGTAAACTACCCATAATAGCCACAGCCTGTAAGAAAAATTTCTCTATGCTATAAGGTATTGAAAATAAAAACTGTTGCTTCATGGCTGTCTCACCCTTTCATGAGCACCACAACCTCACCCTCAAAAAAAGCCAAATGACTCTCGGTGAAGCACAGAGTAGAGCTGCTACTAGGCTCTGTCATCTTCAAACGTCTACAGCCTAACCCATTCTAACCATTAACTGTAAAATTTTGCACTGGACACACACACACACACACACACACACACACACACACACACACACACACAAGTACAGCCTCATATGCCTCTCTTAATACACCCCTCACACACTCCAGGCCCCCCAAACCAGGCCATGCCACTAATCGCTGTTTCTCTATTCTTGCTCCTAAACTATGGGAATCTTTCACACACACACACACACACACACACACACACACACACACACACACACACACAAAGGAACTGCAGCTCCCCTTCCCTACATTCAGAGCTGAACTTACAATTTGAAATGGTGTGGAGGAATGTTTTATTTGCCACAGCATGCCACGTCACCTAAGGACCTCTCATTCTCTACTTACCCTCTCTTAAATTCACTTCACTTCCCCCGACCCTGGCCTTCATTATGCTATATCTGTTAATTGCTGATGTACTGTGTAGAACTTAACTCTCTGTTCCACATTTTGTCTTGTCTTTATAAGAAAAAATAATAATAAATGAATGAACCGGAGACGTCTTTAGCTCCCAAATTTAATACACAGAACTTCCTCAGAAATATCTCCATAGTATTTAAACAAAACTTTTTTAAAAACAATGTCTAACCAAAACATTTGAAACCAGCCAATGAAAGACTCACAAAATAAAATCATATGATTCAAAAAAATCACGACATTTAAATCTTTTGACATTTCAGTTAAAAAAATGTGTATTAGTCAACTGCTTAATAAAAATTATGAATCACACATTTAAAAAAAACTGTTAAAAACATTGTTTTTAACTGCAAAGCTTACATGTTAATCTTAATTTAAGATATTCATGCTTTCATTTAAACCAGGGAGCATGTCCACTCTTAACAAAATCTGCCATCTAAGCACGTTGACCTCAAGGAAATTGTTACATCCAGTAATAAACCTTTTGATAGTGACCTGTTCTAATATGAAAAAACTGAAACTTCCTAAGACTAGCACAGTTCACACTGTACTTTGCCAATGCATTGACTGTATCTTTAGATTTAATAGCTTTGACATGTTCCCTTATCCTTATTCACAGTGCTCTAGTACTTTGACCTATGTAATAATGGAAACAGGTATAACGAGAAGCAAGATGTAGTATGTTAGAGTTACGGCAGTTGTGTCAGTTTTTAGCTGTAGCTATGAAGTTTAAATGTTCAAAATGGATAGAACTCGTATTACTTATAAATTGACATTGATTGCAGCTTGCACAGCTGAATGTGCCTACAGAGTGACTGAACACTTTAATATCTCTGCCAGTATCATTTTCTAACAGTTTAATATTAGATGATTTTTTAAAAACAAAATTGGGATGTTCACCAACGTACGTACCAGAACCAAAGGAGTAGTTGGATCCAGAGAACTTTTCCTTGACTTTTCTACCTTCCTATCTTTAAGTCTCTTCTCATCTGTTGTAGAGACATTCGGATCCACCTGCAAGTCTTGTCTAAACTCCCTTTCTGAAACCTACTTTTTTCTCCAGGACTGGTTAGCCCCTGGTTGCATTCACCTATGTGCCAAAAAAAGCTACCATTGAGACCAGTGTCTGTAACGTCTTCCTCAAGGTTTGGTCAGTCCAACAGAAGGCTGTACCAAGATGGTTGTTGACCGTATGATGATAAAATTCCTGAGGACATAGATTCAGCTGGGAGTCCTCCCAGCTCCATCCACAAGGAGAGTGCTGGGAATGGCCCCTTCAACTCTGTCCCATCTAGTTTTGACACAGACTCTTTTCCCAGAGCTGATGATTATGGGTCCGACCTCTTCAGCCGTACTGTTATCAGATCTGATAGCCCTGGAGACTTTGGCATTTACCCTTACTCTTTTGATGCTGATGTTTTTGGGTCAGGAAGAGTCCTGGAGCCAAAGCATCAGGGTTGGAGGCCTGATGGTGGAGTTGACTCCAAAGTTTTCATAACCCTTTTTTCCCTGTCAGTGCTCTGACACTAGAGAGCACAGCACTGAGGTCCTCTTTGGAACTGGCCTCTTTTGGAATTGGGAAACCTATTGAGTTGGCTGACAGAGGTAGTTTCCTCTGAGCTCTGTTAGCTGAGTTGGCCTTTGAGGCTGAGAAAAGGGCCTTGCACGAGCCGAGGAGACAGGTGTGTGCACCAAATTCAGATCCATCGTGACTCCTAATGGATCTTGTGCCTCTTTCCTCTCATTCAAGTTGAAAGGCACTCCGTTACCTTCGAAGACAGCTTGACTATCAAACTCCCCATCTGATCCAGTGTCTCGCCATCAGTGCCCCTGAGACTCACCCCACAAAAGAGGATATGTGATTGGAAACACTTAGACTTTTGTCCTGAGTCATTCACTGAATACATGAAGTTAGGTGATGGAGAAGGATTCCTAAGATTCCCCCAAGATGGTCTTTGGGAACATTGTGGAATTGATGAAGCAGAGGGGTGATGGCCCATGGAAGCTTCTTCGTCTGATGAGTCTGTATTCCTTGAAGCTTTTGGGTGTGGACCATTGATGTCCTGGGTGGTCTCATCTCCTGATGCCTTAATAGATTTTTTTGCTCAGAAGGCTCGGAAGGAACCTGATGTGGCAGAGCCTATTCTGAAAAAAACTAACAAAGTCTGAGTTGCCCTGAAAAATAGGAAGCATTGGTCAAGAGGCCCACCAGTAGTTGCTGTGGTGGTAGCAGTAGCCACAAAAAAAAGAATTATCTGAGGAAATTTCCTCTGTCCATCCACTAACAGGGAATCAAGTGTGTTGGACAGACTAGGAAAACAATCCTATGCATCACCGACCTTCACACTTAAAGCTCTAAAATACCTAGTGCAGCTGATATGTTTGCAAAGAGACTTGAACAAGGAGCTTTCCAAGTTTCTTTGAGGTAGTTTACCTTCTGACTTCCAAAAGACAGGCACCCAAATGTCTGCCCTGCTGTCAAACACAGCTGATCGCACATCAGAGGCAGCCGGTACAGAAATTATTATGCAATGTCATGCCTGAATGCAGCTGTGCAATTTTGCAGAAAGCTTCAAGGCGTCCTTTATGAGTGCCCCCTATGATGGTTCCACCCTGTTTGAACCAAAGGTAAAAGAAACGCTTACCAGAATTGAGCAGGATGGTAAGACCCTTTCTGTCATGGAAATCCATTTTTCTACTCCTCAGAGATCTTTTTCGAAGAATCAGAAGAGGTAGAAAATTTGGTTTAAAAAATCCCAAAGTTTTCACCAAGACACTTCTGGGGGATAGGACCTCCACAAGGAAGATATGCTGGCAATTTGAACAGGTGCTACATGAGAGGGAGAAGCAGGCTTCAGAACCAAGGTTTTTGTGGGGCCTTCAGTGGGAAACCTTTCCAGCATCCCTGAAAAGTGGCCCAGCTGCTGCATTCTGGAAGCAGTCTGGGGACACTTAGCCTTACAGCCTTTAGCCTGGCAAACCATAACTGCGAATTCATGGTTGCTAAGGATAACCACCACAGACTATACCAAACTCTTTTTTGTCTGTCCAAAAGAAAAGAGCGAAGATTTCCAGTACACCAATCAGTTGAAATGTGCAGCAACAGAAGTATCAAAAGTTGCTCACTAACAGAGTCATCCAGGCTGTCCCACCAAACCAATTAGGACACAGGGTCTATTCCGCATTCTTTAGTTACAAAAAAGACAGGGGACCTTAGACCAGTGTTGGTTCTCAGCATCCTAAATCTATATATCAGACAAAGTTCTGGATAGTCACAGTCCAGTCCAACTACCTGTTTTGAAGAACAATTGGATGTGCTCTGTGAATCTTCAGCATACCTCTCAACTGTGTCTAATTTCTCGGTATTTACCAGTTTTGAGGGCAAAATAATGGAGTGCCATGAATTTCCAAGTGGCCCCTTCACTTCACGCTTTTTTTTTTATTTACAAGTTTAAATTATGGCAGACGTCATCACGCGTCGCCATCAGGGGTGTGCATGATGATTTTAGCTTAGTGAGGCAGTGCCTGACTGCCTGTTCAACTCGTGAGACTGGGATGGGGACTCCCAAGTTCACTGCTTCGAAGTTCTGTAGGTAATGTCAAGGCTAAAGTGGAAGCAGGAAAATGCAGACCCTCCACAACGAACTAGCTTCTCCTCACTCACTTTTATTATTTGATTATGGAATTACGTGCTGCAGCCCAAACACAGGCAATGTTTGTTTTTGAAAATCAATCTTGCTTTTATCCAGGTAGGTACTACTGATAAAAAATAATATTGCAGCATTTTGCACGAGCATGCTTAACTACATATTTTTTCCTGTTCACTGACTCACCAAACAATCCATTTTCAATAGAGGTTTTACGCTCATCCCTCATTATCTGGGGCTTGATGGCAGTGGCATCATTCCTCCGAGTCTGTGCTACGTAGGTGGAATTATGAACAACAGAAAAAGTGAAGGCTGGATGGGCAGCAGAGCAAGGCAGAGGTAGAGATAGTGTGTCAGATGTGGCTGCCATCAGACCTCCAAGAACGGAAACCTGCTTTAAGTGTAGGCTAGCACTCATTCAATTTAGGAAGCTTTTGCTAAACATGCATCTACATAAAGTGCAAGGTGCTTTTGTTATCCGAATCTGATACACACACAATGTTGAGTCTGTGCTATTTAATTTTGCAAAGCTCTATTCTTTGTTTTGTCACAAACCAGTAATTAATTGGCTGCAGCCCTCTCTTAGTTGACTTGGGTATAGTGGGTGGAGTTTCGATTTCGGTGCTGAGTGACAGTAAGTTTGAACTTGTTTATTACCAGAATCATTTACACATTCAGGAGTTTTTTCAGTATTTTAAGAGGAGTCGGTTCCATGCTGATGCAGGGGGGGTTGGAGTTAAGGTTTGTTTTTTTCCATGTGCTCATACAAAAATCTTCATGGAAGTGGATGTGGGAGCAGAGTCTGACTGGTTTCACTTTCTGAAGACATGGATATCTGTAAAACATGTTGACAACCACCTCGGGTTCCAGTGGTTATGCATGTGCAGTACTGATGTGATGTGACCCGAAGGACACAAGCTGCAGTCAGCCCCGTGCACTTCTGTGTTATTACGCACTATAAGGTATGTCACACAGCTTAAAAAATCCCTCTGCATGCAGTAGAGAAGTCAGTTATATAAGCTGCCAACTATATTTTATTAAGCATAAATTCGTAATTATTTAGTGTTAATGCATAGTATGTAAGCATTAAAAAGTTGCTGCCATTGAGTGTGCACATCATTTTCATTTGCTTTTCTTGGCAGTTTCAAACACTGTCATTTACTTAACCTACCTCAATGTCAGAATTACACGAAGAGCTCCTTATTGATTTTTTAATAGCATGTCTTAGTATACTGTTCCACGCAAAGCTGTCTGTTGTGATTTAAGGTTAATGGTGCAGCCATGGGGCTACAAGAATATTTGCCACAGAGCACTCTATATGTCCCCCTGGGCCACCAGCCAATGAACAAGTACTCCTGGATAATGGTTGTCTGTTGTCTGACATAGAGAGTCACTTGGCTGCGACTGTGAGAACAGCAACGTGGACTCCTCTCAGAATCCACTGTCTTTTATGCCAAAAATTGACATTTATAGGAGGGAGACGAGAAGAGCAATCTTTTCATCCAAAACTAGATACATCTGAGATGTATGGTTCTGTTTTATTTTATTTTATTTATTTATTTGTTTGTTTATTTATCTTTTGTTGACCTGATTAGTCCAACTGGGTCAGAGACCCATTTTCAGTGGAGAACAGTGGAGAAAAGCTCCACAAAAAATAAACTATACATAGCAAATTCATAAAATATTGATAAGACATAATAACAGACATGTGCAATATACAAAAAATAAAAAATACAGTACAATACATAAAATATTGACAATATATATTAACAGACAAATATACAATATACAAAAGAAACAAGTATAAAATGAAGAAATATACAATAAAAAATGCAGAGTACAAAACTTATGAGGATAGTGTTCAAAGAGTTAATAGTTGACATACTGATTAAGCAAAAAGTAAAAAAAAATACAGAAATTATGCCTGATTAAGAGTTGTAATGTTGAATTAGATAGGGTAAGAAAAAAGTATTAGTAGTGAGGTTGGAAATAAAGATAGAGAAACAAAAAGAGAGTAGAGCATATGGAAGTGACCAGGTGTAAGAGAGAAAGCAGGGAGTTAATTACAAAGGAGGAGAAATGACGGCGAACTTCAAGTACACAGACATTTCGTAAAGTGAGAGGTAATACATCATCTGTACGTTTTCTAAAGAAAAGGAATACAAGGTGAGGACATTTTAAGGGAGTACGAGTTAGGTAGGGTGGTAGCAAGACCAGGAAGGTGAACTAACTAGGTGTTTTTATTACTTTTTGAAGAGCCAGGTAGATTGGACAGAGCGTATATTACTGGGGAGTTTGTTCCAATTATGGGATATTGAGTATTTGTACAGCAACCTGCCTATTGTTTTGTTTGGTTTGTAGATATTGAGCAGAAATTGTTCTGAGCTACGGAGAGGACCTGTGGGTATGTAGAGCAATACAAGAGTGGATAGAGAGGGGCAGTCGTAGCATTTGTTAGTAAGTGAATGGGCCATTTGTAGCTGAGATAAAGAAATAAATAATGGCATTTTTCTAGTTTTCTCTCTCTCTCTCACATCCACAAACCCAACTACATACCTGTCAATCTCTCACAGCAAGAAATCTGGACAAAGCCAAAGTAATGGTGGGACAAAAGCCCCAAAATAGGGACAGAAATGACAAATTTTAAATATTGCTCCTGTAAACTCAGATAGTTGCTAAAATAACAGGTTTTATATTAGTATGTATTTTCTGAGGGATATGAAGTCTGAAATTCAAATGTCTGTGAATATTTATTATTTAGTGATTTCAAATCTTCATGTTGGTATCCCACAATTCCATTGGAGTATGGGGGTTACGTGATTATGTATGCAAATTTTATGTTAACCAGTGTCCTGACTTTTGACCAGTTGTACCTACTTTTCTTGGGCCTTTCTCCAGATTTTTGATGTTTCCAGGTTGAGAGGTATGATCTCCAGGATCCTATTATCATGTCAAGATCCAGAGACACTGGAGGCTTCTCTGTTTCCAGCTGGGGGCCAGTCAGTACCAATTCAGATCACTGTCATTTGGTCTCACCACAGCCCCTGGGGTGTTTACCAGGATTATGGCAATGGTATCAGCCTATCTACAACTGCATGGAATTCCAAATCTTCCAGTATTTAGATTGCCTCCCAAGTGCTACCGCCAAGGATCAAATATTGCTACACCAAACATTCCTTCTCACTCTTGCAAACCAATTGGGAATATAAGTCAAACACAAGAAGAGCAAACTACCTGCCATGAAAAACATAGAATTTATTGGATCCCGGGTAAGCACAGTCCAACAAATTGCAAAACTCCCCACTGCAAGAGTCCGTACGTTTAAGGCTTGTGGTGTGTAAAGTGATGCATCATCCACACCCACAGACAAGACTAATTTTCCATCTTTTAGGGCTGATGGCCTCTGCTGTTATACTTTTCTGTTTTGCAAAGTATCAGATGAGAGTCCTACAGTGGCCATTGGCAGTATTGTAGTCACAGAAACTTCACTCCCTTCACACTAGAATTTGATTTTCTGAAGTATGCAGGAATCATATGTGTTGGTGGATTACATCTCAGTCAGTAGTACAGGACAGACCTTTCTGCCTACCTGTTCCCAGGGCCACAGTCACCACAAATACTTCTTCTAGAGTGGGTGGGCATTTCAAAGGGAAGACAGTTCAGGGGACGTGGTCATCAGTGGTGGCCAAATTTCACATCAGTGTATTGAAGATGAGAGCAGTCCACCTAACGCTGCAAGCTTTTCAGGAACTTCTACCCAAGGGTGTGATCTCTTTTTCACACAGGCAATATGTCGGTGGTCTGGTACATCAACAAGCAAGTTGGAACACGTTCATACTGTCTATGTTGAGAGGCCATGCGAGTCTGGCAGTGGGTGATGTCTTTTTCACAGCTTTCTTGTGGCAGTGCACATTCCTGGGCCATCAAATATAGTAATAGACAGAGTGGGCAGGCGTATCCTTTTACTTCACGAGTGGTCTCTCAAACAGATAGTGGCAACAGAAAGCTTCAGGCACTGGGGCCAACCTTGCTGTGATCTGTTTGCATTTGTTGTTGAAGTAGGAAGCGGCAGTTACTTTGTCCTCATCCTTCCACAGAGATCAATCACAGAGAGATGCTCTAGTCCATTTTTGGCCCAGAGGTTTCATTTACACCTTCTTACTGATTCCCCTTCTTGTAAAATTCATTCAGAAAGCTATGAGGTGCTAGACCAGGGTGATCCCCTTTTGGCCTTCACAAGTAAGGTTCCCCTCCTTTGGCTTCACCTACTGCACCCACCATGGGGTACTGGATCCCACTCACGATCTGCTCAGTCACCCATCCGGGATGCCTGTACCAGATCTTCCATCCCCAAAACTAAATGCAAAGCTTCTCCAATATTAATGATAGACAGAGATGCCAGGCTTTTCTCTCCAGTAGTCCACATCATTTTTTTTTTTCTCAGAAAGAATTAACCAAAAAGACTTGCAAGAGCATATGGAAAAGATTTTCTATTTGGGTATCTTCAAAGGGTTTAGACATTTTTTCAGCTCCTCTTCCAGTGATACTGGATTTTCTTTGTGAACTGTTTCTGAGAGGTTCCATTTACTCCAGTATAAAAGTCCAGATGGTCACCATCTCAAATTTTCGCATAGGACCTAATGATTCATCTATTGCATCACCTAGAGTGACCAAAACTTTCCGTAAGGGAATGTTTTTATTGAGACCACCTGTTTGAGATCCATTTCCATCATAGGATGTTAAGGTCTTACTAAAATCATTGACCCAGAAACCCTTTGAACATGCAGTATAAGCAATTTTAAATTTGCTTATGCTGCATGTTCTTAGAATTCTTCTGACTGCTGTCACTTCAGCAAGATGAAAACACTTTCCTGCAAGCCACCCTTCCTTGTTTTCCACAAGGATAGAGTTTGTCTGAGAACTAACCCCTTCTTCATTCCAAAGATGGGATCAAAATCAACAAATTGAATTTTCCTGTATTTTTTTTTTCCAAACTTTGTTACCAATAGTGAACACACCCTCCATACCTTAGATGCCCATAGACAAATTAGATTTTATTTGCATCATAGAAAAAACTTCAGAAAATCAGACCAGCTGTTTGTCTTATTTTCCAAGTCTAAACTAGGGCAACATATTAAAAGCCACACTTTCTCAGTGGCTAGCAGATTGCATTTCCTTTGCTTTTAAGACAAGAGGGTTGTGTCTGCAGTCTAAACCCAAAGCTCACTCTACCAAAGCAATGGCTACTTTGACAGCATTTGGAAAAAGAGTACCTATTATGCAGCAGCATTTCAAATTGGATGCGCAATCCAACGCTCATGCATCCTTTGGCGCTGCCATTCTCTGGAATGTCCTTCCTTGAGGAGAAGTCAGAGTGCTTGGATCTAAGGCTGTTTTATAAGGCGCCGAGGTTGGATCCGACTGGATCCAACAATCCACACGTTCAGCTGGGTGAAAATAGGACATGACAGATGTATCATTATGGCAAGTACATAACTTTGGTTTATTTCTCATCATAAATCATCTACATTCCCAGTGCATTATTCCTATCATATTATTCCAAATTTGACCCCCCCCCCCGAGTATTTTGGTACTTGCAGTGTATGTGCTACCTAACAGACTAATGTCTGTCACTGTAAGAAAAATACTCCTCTGTGTGCTTTATTGCTGTTCTTTATGGAAGAAGTATGGTTTCTACTACCCTCGTTTGTGGATCACTGCAACTGCAGCCCAGCATTCCCGTTGTTTTTAGTCACTGCCTTTTGGTACTTCACTGAGTGTTTCAGCCTAGGGCAAGCCCGGTTTTATGTATGACGTTCATAAAGAAAATCATTGCTACAGGTGTAATTTATCAAACAGATGTGATTAAACTTTAGGTGGATGCCAGGCTTCTGTTTTTTCTTATTTTTATAGTGACCACCCAAACTGACTTGTTTGTTTCAGTGGTAGGCAAGAGTTTGCATTCCAGTCATTCTTCCCAGGCACAAGCAGAGGGCATTGGAGAGACTGTCATCCTTCATTCTGTGGGCCAGGAGTTTTGTTCTGAAGCCCCTATCTTCACTGCACATGCCCAGCACATGCTACAGGGTTTGGCATACAGCGGGCTATCGGAAGGGCATGTCACTCACTCAAAATGGTGATAAAATACCTTGAAAGGCTGTTTCCCTCTAGAAGAAAGCACTCTTGTGGAGTCTGTGGAATTCACTGGCATGTCTACCTTGGGAAGTATGTCACTGTCATGCATATAACGCATCCTCCCTCATGAGTGCAAAGCTTTGTCATTCTTGTACCTCACAAGTCACTCTAGCACCTGGGCCTCTTGTTGAGCTCAGGTCATGCGGGTCGTAGTCGTGATTTTATCCCACTGTACAGATGCAGTAGGGTGGGGTATAGATCACGCACTACATACACATCACCTGTGAACCATAGGTGTAGTATTTGTAGTAAGATGATAACAGTAAGTTGAGGATGGGCATTCTTGTTTCTGGAGTCACGAGAACTGCCTTATGCAGATGAGTATGCTCATCTGTGCAACGCAGCAGTTTGGATTTCCTGCCCAGTATTTTTGTGTAGGATTCAATGAGTTAAATTCTTTGCATTTCTTGATAACTGTTTTACATAATGTAGCTCAGTTACTGTCACTTATAAGTCAGTTTTTGCAAGAAAGCATTTTTTTATGTAATTATGTACAAGTACAAAGGCTTATTACTTTTCTTCTTAGTTGTATACATTTGTCTCTTTAATTCTACAAAAGCACTTTTAGTAAAAGCATATTTTAAGTGCATATTGGATCACAGAAGGATACTGACTAAAGTGTTATGTAACAGAATGGTTACATCATATTCCTGAAATTCTTTCGCCTTGGCACTCGTCTTTGCAGCCTTATTCATTCCTAAAGTGTTAGACATGCATAATTCTTTCTCTTGCACAATACTTTATATCATTTAATTATTTAACCTGAAGGCAACTTTTACCTAGCTGCATTATTGTATATTTTTAGTATTAAATCTTAACATGCACTTCTGCACTAAGTCCATCTGTACGTTCAGGTCATTCTGTAGGTTGTTGTTGCGGCCTCATCCCATGTGTCACCTGCGTGAGTAGGTGAACAAGGTTGTTTAGTTACCGTAGTTGAATCTGGATAGATATTGAAAACAGCAGTGAACCTTAATCAGAACCCTGAGTCACTCCCTTGTAAGAGGTCCTTTTGCAGGCAACAATGCTTTTCTTTGTTCTTCACCACATGTAGTTCTGTGTCCAGGATGACGTTCAAGCTTCAAAGGTCTTTCATGGTGGACTGGGACAAATGCCATGTTAAAGTCTGGAAATGCAACATTCCCTTGGGCACAGTTGTCAGCTTTTGTTTATACACCGTCATAAAACCGCACCAAGTCAGCTAGTTTTTCTGGTAGTATCTCCATGTTGAGTGATATCAGATATCTTGCACACACAAAATAAAATAAAAAAAAAAAAGTTGGCTTATAGTCATAATTCTGGATGTGTTTGCCTCTGTCTTTCCATTTTTTTTGCCTTTGTCCCTGATTCTTGAAGAATGTTTTAAATATTAAAAACATGTTTTGCATCAATGTAGATTTTCTGAACTGTAAGAAGTATAACATTAGTCTGGCTTTATTGGTTGAGTGTAATCCTTAGTGATTTACCAGAAGTTTACACATTTTTACAAGGGACAGGGGAAAATATGAGGCAAAGTAAGGGACTTTCTTCAGAATCAGGAACATTTGAGGACTATGCCTATAATTAACCAACTCCTTTATGAATCCACTTTGGCAACATTGATATCACTGTACCTTTTCTGTCATACAGTACATAACCTTATTTCAATAATGACTTAAACCATTTAGCCATAGATTCTACCTTTACTTCAGTAATTTCCTGAAACACCTTTGGAAGTATTGTGTTTATCGTGAACTTTAGCTGCCCTCTCTTTTGTCAGCATGGTTTTCTAAAATGAAACCAGTAATGTTATCAGAAAGAATGTTCTGGCAAGGATTCTGCATCACCTGTATATGCTACTATTGGGGATAAACTCCGTGTTTAAAACTTCCAAAAGGACAGTGGTCACTTTTGTTTGGAGTTAGAAGGCATCCTGTGTTAGCTTTGATTTAGTAACACTGACCTTCAATGAGGGAAGAATCAAAGTACCAGATGCTAGGCAAGACTGGCTCCATTTCTTTCTGTTGGATCTCAAGCCCAAGTAAGTGTTGATGTTCCCCTGTCTGCAAGTGCTTAAGCGCTGAAGCAAAATGAAAGTATGACCTTAAAGTATCTCAACAGAGACAATGTCTTTCTTGGACCAAACCATTTCCCATGAGAGTGCGAAGCAGTCCCTTTAAGGGATGAATGTAGCCATTCAACAATTTAGACTGTTAAGATAAAAATTAATAATGACATAGGAAAGCCTGTCTTAACTAACATCTTAGTAAAAATAGTAGGCTCCAACATTGCTGGGCTTGAAGGGATCAACTTTAGAGGATTGTAAAGTCAATTTACTTACTTTACACTTGATAACTAGGTGAGTGACATTACTTTTAATAGTAGCAGATGATGAACGATAATCATTTTCAGAATTATGTCATAAAAGGCCATGCATGTAAGAGTTGCAGAGAAGAGGTATGTATACTAAAGTTTAATGGACAAACTGGGAGAAGGCAGGAAATTGCTCTAATAAAACTATAAATCCCTCCAAGCTAAGTACCGTGTAGTTGAAATGGTAACGCCATTGTAAACATTATGTGATCTGCATTTGGCCTATAGTATTGTATTTTAGTGATTTATTTAAAGAAGCTGCCAAATATCATAGACTTTGTATATTCAAATAGGGCTGTTATATAAACCTGATCTGAAGACCACGATACTGTACCAAAAAAGATGTGATGTGTAATAGACCCAAACTGAGATGTAAATCTGTTATTTTCATAATTGAGCATACTGTATAACCTAGTTTTTGGATTAGCTAATGCTGTTGGTGTGACGAAAATGATTGTTCAAAGATACTGAACAGCACCATATAATGTAGCACTCTACCAATGTGTAGCCATTCTGGGATGCAATTAGAAACTGAAATTTGGTGTGATACTACCTTACAGTGGTTTATTGAGTCTTTTGTGTGTTGAACATGCACATGGGTTATCATAAAATCACATTTTTGTATCAGCAGTTACTGTCTTTCTGACAACTCTTCTTCAGTAACTGGTTGTGGTTCTTTATAATGTTAGGGTTACTTGAGCCTACTGGCTTGAATGCAGAATTTTTTAAAGCGGTTTGTGGGTCCCATTTCTCACAATGGCTTGTAATAAAGATTATTATTTTGATTTGTTTCTCTGTTGCAAGGTCGATTTAATAGTTTATGTGGAGGTGAGAGAGGAGCACCACTGCATCTGAGGTAATCTTTTTTTCCCTTTGATTTTATATCCATCCTTTCATTTTCTGCTTTTCACTTATTTCTGGAGTGTAATAAATCAGATGAACTGTACCAGAAATCCCTTTAGTGTTGAAGTTTTCTGGCTGCTGAGGAGAATAGGGGAGTAGTTTTACTTAGTGTGCCATTAGAATATTTATGTGTATTGAATTTGTTAACTTGTTATTGGAGATGTAGTGGTGTGGCTTGTTTTCCAGGTTTCAGTTTTTCTGTTGTAGTTTATAGATAGCTTTGTAGTTTCTGTTTGTTATGGTAAAATGAGGACATGCCTAATACAATATCCCATCTTAGAGGAGGGAATGCTTTTCTGTTCTCTTCTATTTTGTAATCTACTGTGATTCTGTTAATTGCAGACTGTATGACACAGTTTTATTAGCTGATACTTGTTGACTGCTAATATGTATAACTTATCCAAGTTTGTTAGCCAAGTTTCATTTACTGTGCACTTCTTCTTTCATGTACAGGCATGCCCAAACCTGTTATGTTTTAATGTCCCTCACCTTTGTTTTCTTCCCTTTTGTATTGGATAATTTTGTTAATAAAACATACTAGGTAGGGAAAACTAAACAAGTGTGCTGTCTACTTGTGACCAGTGTCAGTTTAGGTCACATTTTTGAGATGCCAGTAAAGGGGCAGATTATTTGATTTTGCTTCATTTCTTTTTCTCATTGTGTCCCAGCAGAGTTTGTGGTAATTTGTTCAGGGCCTACTAGTCAGTAGCCCCTTGTTTGGAGGGAGCAGTGTTTATATAACATGGGGCCCTTATTCAGACTCCTGCATTTGGGGACCTTCCCTTGTTTGGGGAGGGATCAATGTTTATATTATATGGGGCCCTTATTTAGACTCCACCATTTGGGGACCTTCCCTTGTTTGGGGAAGGATCAATGTTTATATTATGTGGGGCTGTTATTTAGACTCCTGCATTTGGGGACCTTCCCTTGATCTCCAAATTGATGATAGGGGAGATGCCACCCTCTACCGTACAGTGGATGTTCATCGTGTTACACTGCTGCAGTCATTACACTAGGGTTATCTTGCCGTCAGGTGGTCCCACAGTCGGCCAGAGTTCCAAAGTCTTGGTCCGGTGTTGGTTGCTGTCGCTTCTTCCATGACGTCAGTGCGCCAGGGGTATATATAAGATGCATCCGACAAAGTCGAATTTCAGATCCAAAGTCTTCAATAAAGCTAAGTACCCCGTTGGGGGAAACTTTTTTCTTGCCTCAGACCGATGTCAGAAAAAGTTAATAATTGTATTTCTTATGGGAAGCAAATACCTCATAAGGACTTTCACTCTTACTGTATTCCATGCCTACATTTACTGTGTTCATGACATCACTAGTTGTCGGTTTTGTGCTAGATTTAACAAACGCACTATAAAAAGACGTTTTGATTTTGCTTTGCACTACTTTGGCCGAAGGTTCAATTATACCATGCCGTCGGATCTACCGATGACCTAAATACCGAAAAAACGCAAAGACAAGGATAAAGACAGTCATCCGAGGTCCAAAACCGATGACAAAACCTCTTCTAGGCCAGTCGCCGGTTCTCAGTGAGGCGCTTTCGCAGCCCCTGACACCCGCTACCTCAGAGCCACAGGCCACTTCTGACTCCCACGTGGAGGCAACTAGGCCTCTGGAAACTCAAGGTATTGGGCCTACGGAAACTAATCCCTCAGATGGGTCCGCAGGCATCGGCTTCTGAGGGTGTTTTCAGACCTTCACAACTTACCATTAAAGCAACAGCCAAGACAAATGTACCATTAAAGACAAAGAAACAAGTACAGCATTCTCCTGGATAGTCCTCCATGCCTAAGAAACAGATGCTTAAAATGGCCGAAGACCTCATTACTCTAATCAGGGGTTCCCATCCCCCTCCTGAGAAAAGGCCTAGGCAGGATACAGACTATGATTCCTCTGATCAGGTTTCCATTTCCTCTGATTCCTCTTCAGACCAGGGATACCCCCCACCCCCCCCATGAGGACTCTGATGCTGAAGAATCTATCCCTTCAGCCTCTCCTCCTGAGGATTATTCTTTTGGGGGAACTTTACATACCATGAGGGAGCATTTCCATTGGGAAAGCCAGGATTACTCCGAATCCAAGAAAAGGCTCAGGGATTTCCTTTTATTGCCTCAGCACAGGCCGCTGGCTATTCTGCCTGTGCTAGACATTGTGGATGATGTGTTCTCTGAATCCAACTTCTCTCCTGATTCTTTGCCCCCTGCTCCAGCCAAGCCAGACAGGTACTATAGAGCCCCTGACTCTCACAAGTTTCTTTACAAAAACCCTTTTGCTGATCCAGAAACTATTTCCCAGGGTCCAAAAGGAGTTAAGGCTTCCATTGCAAAAAATCCAGTACCCTCTGATAGAGATTCCAGAGCTTTTGGATAGATGGGGGAAGAAAGTATACACTTCTGCAATCTTAGCGGTAAGAGCTTTAAATTGCCAGTTTCACATGCTTAAGTACCAACAATATTTAATGGCTCAGTTAAAACAGAAAATGCTTGCAAGCTCAGAAGCTCCTGATTGTAAAGAAATGCAGGATTTATTGCATGCAGTTGAACAGGTGGGAAACATACTCTGCAATGTGGTTTTGATTCTTTAGAGGCCTCTTGTAGAGCCGCAGTTACAGGTTCTGTGATTCAAAGACATGCTTGGTTAAAAGAACAGAGTTTACCTGATCATGTTAAGGCAAAATTATTGGATGCTCCTTTACAGCATGATACCTTGTTTGGTGTTAAGGCAGAAGAGGTGTTAAAGAAAATGGAGGATAAAGCTAAATCTATGCAAACATTCAAGGATTTCTTACAGGTAACAGCCACCTCGGTTTAGCAGAAATTGGCCAACAAAGAATTGGTCCTTTCCAGTGTTAGACAGGCCACAAAGAGGCAGATACAGACGCCCAAGAGGCAGATCTCAACCCCAAGGCTCAAACAGACAATGACAGTGGGGCACCTCAACCCCAAAAGGAGATGAGGGCAAATCTCAACCTTGCAGGAAACAGTCACAATGACTTTCCCCTTCGTACGCCAAGCACGTCCCTTTTGGAAGCCTCCTTAGGGGGGAAACTAACAGTTTGTTCTCAAAACTGGCAGGCAATCACCCAAGACAAATGGGTTCTGAATATTGTGTCTCAAGGTTACAGGTTCCACTTTCATACTTTACCAAGGCTAAAAGGAATGCCAGACCTGCCACAAAATCAATGGGCAGAGGCACACAAACAAATTTCAGCCCTCATGGGCATGAGAGCTATTCAAAAAGTACCACAACAGGAACAAGGACAAAGATTTTACTCAAGACTCTTCCTGGTCCCCAGAAAGGACAAGGCCTGGAGGCCCATACTAGACCTTTCAATTCTGAATACTTACCTGGATATTCCAAAATTCAAAATGTTGACATTACAGCAGCTTCTACACATGCTGGGCAAGAAGGCTTGGCTTGTTACGCTGGACCTCAAAGAGGCATACCTGCATGTCTGTATCAGACAAAATTGCAGAAGATACCTCAGATTCAAAGCTGGTACAATACACTACCAATTCTCTGCACTGCCCTTTGGCTTATCTACTGCGCCCAGGGTCTTCACGAAGTGCCTGGCACCAGTAATTGCATTTTGCAGACAAAAAGAAATTCAAGTATATCCATACCTGGGTGACTGCCTCATTCAAGCAGAGACAAAGGACATTCTTCTACAGCATCTGGCGTTTGTAAAAAGGTTGCTAATTTCTCTAGGGTACACAGTAAACAAAAAGAAGTCAAAACTAGTGCCCTCACAACAGATTATATTCCTGGGTGCCAGCTTAAATACAATGGCCCAGATGGCTTATCTCACGCCAGACAAACAAATTAAATTAACTCAATATTTTCAATTACTGGCAAAAAAGTCCCATCTCCCTGCAAGACAAATTCTGCAGGCCCTGGGATTCATGGCATCCTGCATACTACTAATACCATATGCCAGACTGCATATGAGGAAATTACAATGGTACCTAAAAAGTGTTTGGACTCAACACTCTCACAGTTTAGAAGCAGTAATACCAATGATACCCTGCCTACAACAGGAGTTTCGATGGTGGGCACAGGCATGTCACCTAAACAAGGGTCAGCCTTTTACCCAACCAACAGCCAGGCAAACTCTAACAACAGATGCTTTGGATTATGCCTGGGGAGCACACATGGCAGGAAAATGCATTCAGGGCAAGTGGACCACAGACCAGATGCATCTTCACATCAATCAAAAAGAGATGTTGGCTGTTCAAAATGCCCTAACAGCTTTCAAGGACCTTCTGCATCCAGGACAATTACTACTAAAGACAGACAACACCACAGTTATGTGGTACATAAACAAGCAAGGGGGCACTCATTCTTATCCCCTATGCAGGCAAGCCATGACCTTGTGGAACACAGCTCTAACGTATCAAGTTCACCTGCAAGCACAATTCCTGCCAGGAAAGAAAAATACTCTGGCAGATGATCTAAGCAGAAATATCATGGACCCTCACAAATGGAAGTTGAATCCACAAATCTTCAGCATGGTAATGCAAAAATGGGGATGCCCAGACATAGATCTTTTTGCCTCCCCACTGAATTGCCAACTACAAAAATTCTGCACAAGGACTTATCACAAACAAGCATGGAAAGTGGACTCTGTCCTGTTCAGCTGGAAAAACCTAAAAGTTTATGCCTTCCCGCCGCTGCCTCTCCTTTCAAAGGTACTCCTAAAAGCCAGACAAGAAAAAACACAGATGATACCGATTGCTCCAGACTGGCCGTGCCAGCACTGGTACCCTGTCTTAAGGAACTTGGCAAAAAAGGACCACCATGGATTTTGCCTCAAATTCCACACCTTCTGACTCAACAAAACAATCAGATCCTGCACGAACAGCTCAAAACCTTAAACCTAGCTGCATGGCAGATACATTAGCCAAACAGGCAACACCTCCCTCTAAAGCTGTTATGGATGTCATTTTGGAGGCCAGGAGGCCTAGCACCGGGAAAGCTTACTCAGAAAAATGGAAGAGATTCTGCGCCTGGAACCAGGCTCAAAACCTTGACCCTTTTGTTCAAAACATTCCTCAGATTTTACAATACTTAACTGAGATGCTGGACAGAGGCCTATCCTTCTCACCAATTAAGATCCACGCCTCTGCCATTTCGGCACATTACAACATGGATCCTCCTTTATTCTCTCATCCCTTGCTAAAGCAGTACCTCAGAGGGGCAAAAAACATAAGACCGCCCCAGAGAGCACCAACACCGACTTGGGACCTCTATTTCATTTTGGAAAAACTGACCCTGCCACCTTTTGAGCCAGCCAATACAGCCGATCTAAAATTTTTATCATGGAAAACAGCTCTGCTCCTGGCAGTAACTTCAGCACGAAGAGTCTCAGAGCTACAGGCTTTAATGGCAGTGGAACCTTTTATAATTTTTCATCAGGACAGGATTTCTTTAAGGACAAACCCTACATTTATGCCAAAGGTGATATCTAGAGTGGCTCTCAACCAAACCATCCATTTGCCAACTTTTTATACAAACCCCCAGAATAAAGGGGAGAAACTTCTGCATTCTTTGGACATACACAGGCAGCTACACTTCTATTTGGACAAAACAAAAGCTTTCAGGAAAACTGAGCAACTGTTTGTAGGATATGCTGCAGCATCACAGGGCAAGGCTATCTCAAAGCAGACTATATCCAAATGGATAGGACACTGTATTCATTACTGCTATACACAGCATGGAAAATCAGTCCCAAATACCATTAGGCCACATTCCACCAGGGCACCAGCCACTTCAACAGCCTTTCTCAGAGGGGTACCTACCAAGGAAATTTTGGAGGCTGCAACTTGGAGTTCAGTGTACACCTTTACCAAGCATTACCACCTGCCTCTTTACTCTAAATCCGGAGCAGGATTTGCCACTGCAGTTTTGCAGGGCCTCATAGCCAATCCTAACTCTTTTAGACCAGCCACCCAACCTTAGCTTTGGGATTCTACTCAAGTGTAATGACTGCAGCAGTGTAACACGATGAACATAGTACAGTTTTGTACCTACCATACATGTAGATGTTCGAGTGTTCACGCTGCTGCAGTCCAGGTTACCCTCCTTCCATCCCCTCTGAACTAGCTGGACTTATCTATACCTTTCTATCCTATACAACCTTTGTGTTGTATTTGCTTGTAACTGAAGGTATTGTTTTTATTTTTATATGTATATTTTTTATTAGCAATATGTATTGCCTACCTATTGGGGGCACCTGACATCTGAGGCAAGAAAAACTAAAAAAAATGGCGTCGGATACATCTTATATACCCCTGGTGCACTGACGTCAGGGAAGAAGCGACAGCAACCGACGCCAGACCAGGACTTTGGAACTCTGGCCAACTGTGGGACCGCCTGACGGCAGGATAACCCTAGTGTAATGACTGCAGCAGTGTGAACACTCGAAAATCTACATTTATGGTAGGTACAAAACTGTACTTTCCTAGGCCTGTCACCCCAGTTTTTGGTGGGGGGAAGGAGATGAGTCCCTTATATCCCCTGCAGGAGGTGTTTCATCTCTATTCCTGAGTCTTCCACCTCCGTTCATGTAGAAGTCATGTTGGCCTTCTAAAGGAGTGGCCTAAACCAAAGGTAATGAATGGAGAAGTTAATATGTGTTACATCTTGTGATTTCTGTCTCATCGTGTCACAGAAATGCTTTGAAAAAGTATTTTAGTCATAGAGAGTGTCTTTCCTTCTTTTCTCCCTCTGCAGCCCACAAGAACTACCACTGTGTGAGCTAACTGCAAAAGTGTACCAGTTTCATTTGAGTAGTGGCAAGTTCCTTTCTTTGAATCTCCTGCTGACACTGATTTTGTAGTCTGTTCCACCATGAGCTTTCCTGAGATCATAAATATCAAACTTTCCAGCTGCATTTCTGTTGAAATGTATTAGGAGTGTCCTAAGTATTTTAAGTACTACAGGTGCTGTAATCTAAGTATGCTGTTATTTCTCTGATTACAGTAGCTTTTCTAGACCACACCTGTGCATGAGGTATGACTCATTGTGTTGTCTTAGGCAACAGCATTGTAAGTAAATAACTGTATATTTGTTCAAAGAAGGCTTGCTAGTAAAGAAATGCTCTTAAAGATAAGATATGCTATCAAGAATGCTGATTAACCAGCAGCTGGTCTTGTGAGCTATTTGACTATTGAGGCAACATTATATCCTTCTTTGCGCCATTTTTCACCAGCCACAGATTTATGTACTTTTATTATCTTTTATTTAGAGTTTAGCTGCAGTTGTATCCATGTATGCTGTATTTTCTTCAATTCACTGCTTTTCATAGCTAAATTATTTTTGCCCCTTTGACACGGGTATCATGAGGCAGTGTAGCAACTGCCTGATATACACTGACAGCCCTCTACTCCTAAATCACCCAAGTACAATTTGTGAGAGATACAGCTACACTAAGAATCTGGAATCCTTGCTCTGTTGTGCACAGAACAGTAACACTGAACAAGTTGTCAGCTCACATACTACACCTCATGTGCAAACCATGCATTGAACACATAAACTGTCATATGTGGTGGTAATCACCAAACACCTACCTAAACACCAGAGATCTTCCAAACACAAACATGCTACTCCCAATACAGCACCTACAGCACTCAATACAATTAAAAACACAAGCACCAGTGTCTCCGCAAATAGGCCCCTAAGGCAAAGCACATGTAAACCAAATTGTTTAGTCATAGGTGACTCCACTGTGAGACGCACAGATGTCCCACTCACCAGGCTGGACAAGGAGAAGGTTATAGTCAGCTGTCTGGTAGGTGCCAGGATTCATCAGATCACACATGCACTCAGGTCTCTCAACAAAAAGTACTGTTATGTCTCCGTAATAGCTCATGTTGGTGTGAATGATTTGAGACATACCTCACTGGACTATATGAAGACGGACATGATTGAGCTCTATGAATGTGTCCCAGGGTGGTTCATTATTAGGTACTAGGCTATTGGCCCTAGGGCCTATATAAGCCTAGCCAATAAGGTACCCTGGCTTTCGCCACACAAGAAAATTATTTAACTGTGCCCCTGTCGAGCAGAGCTACAGAGGTGATCCCCGGGGTGAATTTCCTATTTCCCATCCAATCGTCAAGATTTTTCTTGAAGAGTGCTAATGAGGAGCTTTGCTTGATATAGATAGGTAGTTTGTTCCAGAGTATGGGAAGTCTCTGGGACAGGAATCTATCCCTCCAGCATGTTCTGTTTATTGTGGTGACAAGGTTTAGGTCCCTAGAGCGTATAGCTTGGAGGGGTTGGGATTTCTTTAAGTGGATAATGTCCAACAGCTCTGGGTTTGACATAGCTTTTATGTTAGGCAGAGAGAGCCTCTGAGTAGGCGATATGCTACGGAGCAAAGCTGAAGTGTTTTCAGACGGTCTGCATAGGGCATCTGTTTGAGGCCGGTAATCCTCTTTGTGAGGTATTTCTGCGGCCTTTCCAGTTGTTGTAGATGTCTTGTGAGGTACATACCAAAAAGGGCATTGTACTCTATAATGGGTCTAATGAGTGAGGAGTAGAGGGGAACAATTACCTCTTTTTGTTCCTAGCCTTGAGCAACATTGTACCCTCACCTAAGATGATACCAAAATATAAACAAAAAATGATTGACTTCAACAATTGGCTTAGATTCTGGTGTCATTCTAAGGGGATCTAGTTACTGTTCGCCTGGGATGATATAGTTGATAGACCACACTGCTTTGCCAGAGATGGTCTTCACCTGTCACCTCTAGCCTCTTGATCACCGGCTATGCCCCCCCCCCCACCATAGTGCCCTTTTTAGGCAAGATCTCAAGAACAAATTTTCTGACATGAAAATATCTTTCACAAATAAATTAAAAGTTATGCTGCTAAACGCTAGGAGTTTAAATCAGAAACTGCACTCCCTGGAAGCACTCCTCTCCCTGGAGGATGTTGACATCTGTGCAGTCACAGAAACTTGGTTCAAGACTGCAAAGAATAACCTGGCCTTGCAAGGCTACAATGCCGTCCACACTTTCAGACTGCAAAGTCATCAACCAGAATAGGAATAATGGCAAAATCTCATCAGCACTCTTCTTAGACCTTTCTAAAGCTTTCACTATGGTCAGTCATAACAAACTATTACTCTGTCTTCGTAAACTTTCCCTACATAACCAAACTATCAACTGGTTTTAAAATTACCTCTAAGATAGACATCAGACAGTGATCTGGAAAAAAGAACTATCTACCCTTCTACCTATATCATTAGGAGTTCCACAAGGTTCTGTTTTAGGTCCTGTACTATTCTCAGTCTTTGTTAATGATCTACAGTCAGCTACCCCTGAAGCTACCTGTATACAATATGCAGACAACTCTACATTGGTATGCTCAGCCAATTCCCTCCCAGAACTCCAATCCCTGACCCAGAAAACATTTAACTTAGTAGAAAACTGGTTTTCTAGCAGACATCTTATACTAAATGCTAATAAAACCAAGCTATTGCTGTTCCCCCCAACCTGTCGTTCATCTCAGGTCACTTTCAGTATCACATCCAACAACAGTACCATGATATCTCCTGATAGCCACACCAAACTACTTGGGGTACTAATTGACAACAGTCTGAAATTTGACCTACATGTTAAGCAAATAATTAAAAACACCAATAAAAAACTGGGCTCTCTCTACAGAAGCAAAGTCTTCTTAACCCCTTTAGCCAGAACCAACAAAGCACGCATCCACCTACTCTCCTCTCTCCTATATGCCTCCCTCATTCTCACTAACCTCTCAAAAAACGAATTAAATAAGTTAACCATCTGCTACAACCATATTGCTAGATTCGCTGTAGGATCTACCTATCATACATTCACTGTCAAAATTTAAAACTACTAAAATGGCTCGAGTTCCCCAATCTACTTCTTTATAATCAGTTTACTTTAGCACATTGAATACTTTACCAACCAGACAGAGTACCAGGAATACAACCCTTAATTGTCCCTCACACCAGAACCAGACCACTGTCTAATGACAAATTAATGTTAAAGACCTCTAAATCCTGCAGTCATGCCGGTGATTCAGTATTCTCCAACTACATAGAAAAAACTTGGAACTCGCTCCCTCTTGCCTTAACCCTAGAATCCCCTCTAACAAAGTTTAAAATTGCAGCAAAACATTATTTCACCAACCACTGGATATGTACCTGCACTTGCCCAGGTTAATCTCCCTCAGCATACCTCTTTAAGCAGCTCCTTCTTGTATATATTTTTTTCTCTCCTCATTTCTATTGACATCTCTACCCACATACTATACTACTTCCTTTTCCTTACTTCCTAACTTAATGCAATTTTTTTCTCTTAATATCTCTTGTTATGTCTGAGTTGAGTCTTTCGGCTTTTCCCGGTTAGGGGTCGCCACAGCGGTACTCCGGTCCGCTAATGATTGGTAGTTTATTTTTACGTGCCGAGTTACCAGCCCTGATGCACAACCTTCAATGAAGGTACGCCCATTCATGCATGTCTCCATGCAGAAGACGCTTTAGCTGAGAATCAAACTGGACAGCGTCTTACTGTGAGGAGACAACGCTACCGCAGCACCACATTAATATTTGAGCTGTAAGTATTATATTTATTAATTGTATTTGTTAAATATATATTGTATTTCTAGAGATTTTCTCCCCGGGCCTTCACTGAAAATGGATATGTATCCAGTTGGACTTTCCCGGTTAAGAAATGTAAAATAAATAAATAAAATAAAATTAATGTGTGAGAACCAGAGGAGGAAGAGTATCTATAGTCATCAAAGATAAGTACACCTGTAGACTGGTTAGACAGGAAAACTTCATGAAGTTACTCCAAGTTCAACTAAATGTGGGTAAGACCCTCCTTCAGGTCATCATTAGCTGTAGGCTGCCTTCAGTGAACCCACTCTGTTTATTTGGACATAGTTGAGTCACTCAAATTCCAACCAAACACTCTAGGCATAGGTGTTTTAACTATTCCTCTATTGACTGGGAAACGTATATGAGTACCAACATGCTTGCACAAAGGTTTCTAGACTTTAACACTTATACCCTGGAACAAGCAGTATGCAACCTCACAGGGGCTCATATATTCTCAACCTGGTCCTCACCAACATAGGACCCTCAATGGTTAAATCCGATCGCAGATCAGTCACATTTGAAGTCACTGTAACACCTGAATCCCTGTTAGGAAATCAGGCTAAAAAAATTAAACAAAGCTAATTATAATCTCCTAAGGGATGGCATAAATGATTTCCAAGATGTTCTTCATCTCACATTGCTGCAGTCCTTACATATGGGTAGTCCGCTGTCCTCGGTCGGCCCGAATACCAAAGTATTAGGCTGACGTCGGTCAAAACTGACATCAGGTGGTCCGATGCAGAAAAGTGCCGTTCGGGCGCTGAAATTTTTTCGAATTGTTTCAGACCCTATCCAAGTTCGCTAAGTACCCCGTTAGAATATTTTGTTTTTTCTTGCCTCAGTGTTTTACCGGATGTCAGAAAAAGTGAATAACTGTATTTCTTGTGGGAAACAGATAGGATTATCATTCTTTGTGTATTCCTTGTTTGGGGCCTATATGCCGCCGATTCTCTGGCGCCCGCTTCTGTGAAGAAGCAGCAAAAACAAAGCAGTAAACCCAGGCTGGAGTCTCAGGGGAGACTTTGATTTTGCAGGAGGTGGTCTCTCAGGAGGCAGGTCAGGCTGAAGGGGCTTCTCAAGTTACTGTAATCCCTCCCTTCCTAGGGTGGTTAGGCCTTCTCCTTCTGTTTCCAAGGCTTCTCCCAGAGGCAGGCCAGTTTTAGCTTCTGTTGGTGTCACTCCTAGTTCAGCAGGGTCTGTGCCTCATGCTTAAAATGGCAGAAGATTTGATTACTCTGATTAGAGGTTCTTTGCCCCTCCTGATAAGAGGCCTAGGGTGGAACCAGAGTTGGGAAGTTTTGAGCAGGCTTGGATGTTTCAGAGTCTTCAGCTGAAGACTTGCAGGAGTACTCTCCTTATTCTGATTCTGATGCAGATGATTCCACTCCTTCTGCTTCTCCTCCAGAGGATTTTTCTTTTTCAGAGACACTTCATTCTATGAGGGAACATTTTAAGTGGGAAGGTCAGGACTTCTCTGATTCTAGGAAAAGGCTTAGGCAGTTTTTGCTGTTACCCCAGCATAGGCCCTTGGCTATACCCCTGTTCTGGATGTTGTGGAAGATGTGTTTGCAGAGGCTTCACTTAATCCTGATTCTCTGCCTCCTGCTCCTGTTAAACCGGATAGGTATTACAGGGTGCCTGAGGCTCATAAATATCTTTATAAGAGTCCTAGGGCGGACCCAGAAACTATTAGTCAGGGACCTAAGGGTGTCAAGGCCTCTGTTGTAAGCCAGAGCTTTGGATAGATGGGGAAAGGTCTATACATCTTCTACCTTAGCTATGAGGGCTTTGAATTGCCAGTTTCATATGTTGAAATATCAAAACTTTCTTCTTTCTCAATTGAAGTCTAAGGTGGATGAAGGCATTGAGTGTAAAGAATTACAAGATTTGGTGCATGTCTCTGAACAGGTGGGTAAGCATTCATTACAGTGTGGTTTTGATGCTGTGCAGGCCTGGTGGCTGCCACTGGCTCAGTTCTTCGCAG
The DNA here is from genome assembly GCF_019279795.1 of Protopterus annectens. Classification (NCBI taxonomy): domain Eukaryota; kingdom Metazoa; phylum Chordata; order Ceratodontiformes; family Protopteridae; genus Protopterus; species Protopterus annectens. The sequence goes on along the minus strand of NC_056728.1, from coordinate 1,384,314,330 downwards.
GCATGCCTGGCTGAAGGATCAGAATTTATCTGACCATGTTAAGACAAGGATTTTGGATGCTCCTTTGCAGTCTGATGTGTTGTTTGGTTCACCTGTGGAGTCAGTCTTGAAGAAAATGGAAGACAAGGCTAAGTCTATGCAGGCTGTTAAAGATTTTTGCAAGTTCAGCCTCCAAGTTTAGTAGGAATGGGCCTGCTAAGGGGTGGACGATCCTTCTTATGATTCTCAGTCTAGAGCTCAGAGTTCTTTCAGGCCTAGAACAGGAGTTCACCTGCACAATCTTCGGTGAGGGCAGGGCCAGTCCTTGAACAGGCCCAATGACCCACTTTTCTCCTGCCAGATCCTTCTTGCCTGGCAGCACCTTTGGGAGGAAGGTTAGCACTCTTCAAGGAAAATTGGATGTTGATTACCCAAGACAAATGGGTATTGGATATCATACACCAAGGTTACAAGTTTTATTTCCATACCTTGCCTCCTTTCAAAGGCATGCCGGACGCTCCTCAGCAAAGACTAGAGGCTAACAAATTTCTACTACTTCAAATAGGGGCCATACAACCGGTCCCTCTGCCAGAAGTGGGCCTAGGATTTTATTCACGCCTGTTTCTAGTACCAAAGAAAGGAAACACGTGGAGACCAATTTTGGATTTATCTATCCTCAACACATATCTGGACATTCCCAAGTTCAAAATGTTGACGTTACAACAGCTTTTACCTCTGCTGGGCAAAGATCACTGGATGGTGACTCTGGATCTCAAGGAGGCTTACCTTCATGTTCCTATCAGGCCCAATTGCAGGAAGTATCTGGCGTTTCGGCTGGGACTTCACATTATCAGTTCTCTGCATTGCCCTTTGGCTTATCTACTGCGCAGAGTGTGTTCACGAGGTTCTGGCTCCAGTGGTAGCTTTCTTCAGGCTAAGAGGAATACAGATCTATCCTTATTTGGACGATTGCCTGATTCTGGCCCAAGAAAAGGACGAACTTCTTCATCATTTACAGTATGTGATGGCAGTGTTAAGATGCCTGGGGTATTCTGTGAACGAAATAAAGTCCAGTCTAGTACCCTCTCAGGACATGTGCTTTCTGGGTGTGAGACTGAATACAGCATCCCAGATGGCCTTTTTGACCCCGGACAAACAGAATCTTTCTCTTTACTTCCACCAGTTGTCTCGTCATTCCAGGCTGACTGCAAGGACAGTCCTTCAAGCCTTGGGGTTCATGGCATCTTGTATTCTGGTACTTCCCAATGCCAAACTGCATATGAGGAAGCTACAATGGTATCTCAAGAATGTATGGACACAGCACTGCCAAGATTTGGACACTGTCATTCAGATAATACCTTGCATTCAAAAGGAATTTTTGTGGTGGGCTCAGGAATGTCACCTAAACAAGGGACTCTCAGATTTTAACGACAGATGCCTCAGACAAAGCTTGGGGAGCTCATCTAAATGGAAAATGGATACAAGACACGTGGCCTGCCAGACTTCAACATCTACATATCAACTTGAAGGAGATGTTAGCAGTCCAATTTGCATTGATAGCTTTCAAGGATTTACTTCTTCCAGGGCAGGTGTTGATTCAAACAGACAACACAACTGTCATGTGGTACATGAACAAGCTATCCTCTATGCAGACAAGCAATGATTTTGTGGGAGACTGCTCTCAGTTTACAGCTAAATCTTCAGGCAAGGTTTCTGCCAGGAGCACAGAACTCCTTAGCAGATGTGTTGAGCAGACAAATTATGGATCCCCACGAGTGGAAATTGGATCCTCATGTATTTCAGAGATTGACAGGGTTATGAGGAACTCCAGCAGTAGGTCTGTTCGCTTCTCCACTAAATTACCAGCTGCCAAAGTTTTGCACAAAAGGTTTCATCCCACAGCTTGGAAAGTGGATGCTCTCTCATTCAATTGGAGCAATCTTCATGCCTTTCCACCTCTGCCTCTCCTCCCAAAGGTACTGCTGAAGGTCAGACAGGACAAGCCAAACATGATTTTAATAGCTCCAGATTGGCCTCGACAGCACTGGTACCCTTTACTGAGAAGTCTGGTACAGGAGCCTCCATGGCCTTTGCCTTGATTCCTCACCTGCTGTCTCAGGAGAACAGTCATTTGCTCAATGTCAAACTTCATTCTCTACATCTGACAGCCTGGCATATTCTGTTTTAAACCCTGGAGGGTCTCAGCTTCCACAACAAGTTTTGAATGTTATTTTGGAGGCCAGAAGGCCTAGTACAAGGAAAGTTATAAATGGAGGAGATTTTTATTTTGGAGTACAGCAAAGGACTTTGATGTTTCTAAACCTAATTTAAGTGTTGTTATTGGACAAAGGTTTGTCCTTCTCCTCTATAAAGGTTCATGCTGCAGCAATTTCTGCTCACTATGACTGTGACCCACCATTATTTTCTCAGCCTTTGTTTAAGCAATTCCTTAGAGGGCAAAGAATATAAGAGCTTGGGATCTCAATTTTGTGTTGGAGAAACTCACTCTACAACCTTTTGAGCCTGCAGCATCAGCAGAGTTGAAATATTTATCATGGAAGACTGCTTTTTGTTGGCCAGAAGGGTTTCTGAATTACAGGCCCTTATGGCAGTTGAGCCTTTCTTGATTTTCCACAAGGATAGGGTGTCTTTCGCGTATAACCCATCTTTTATGCCTAAAGTGGTTTCTAGTGTGGCTTTAAACCAAACTATTCATTTTTTGCACACTTTGGATATACACAGACAGTTTTATTTGAGCAGAACTAAAGGGTTCAGGCAGTCTCAGCAGTTGTTTGTTTCTTTTGCTTTGGGTTCTCAGGGCAAACCTGTTTCTAAACAAACTATTTCTAAGTGGATTGGGTTTTGTATTGCTTTCTGTTATTCCCATCATGGTAAGGAGATTCCAGCTGGGATTAGGCCTCATTCCACTAGGGCTACTGCCACTTCTACAGCTTTTTAATGGGGTGGCTACTTAAGATATTTTGGAAGCAGCTACTTGGAGTTCAGTGCATACTTTCTCTAAGCATTACCACCTTCCACTTTATTCTAAATCTAGGGCTGGCAATTTTACAGGGCATGTTGGCAGCTCCTAATGCTTTATAGTTCCTTACCTCTGCTTTGGGATTCTACCCATATGTAAGGACTGCAGCAATGTGAGATGAAGAACATAGTACAGTTTTGTACCTACCATAAATGTAGATGTTCAAGATCCACATTGCTGCAGTCCACCCTCCTTCCCCTCTGTTGTTGAAGGTGGTGGTGTGATTTGTGTTGTACATATTGTAAATATGGTTAGTGCCGGGGTGGTTGGTTAGGTTTTGCTGGTTTTTGGCTTGGCCTGTTTTGTTTAGGCTTCTGACATCTGGGGCAAGAAAAGACTGAGGAAATGACGTCCGGCATGCTTTTTACCCTGGACGCCCTGATGTCAGTTTTAAGGACTGCAGCAATGTGGATCTTCGAACATCTACATTTATGGTAGGTACAAAACTGTACTTTCCTGTTCCCACAGATGGCATTGACAGCTATACTAAGGTATACACAAATGCCCTGTACAAACACTTGTACAAATGTATTCACACAGCTGTACTTGATATAATCAAAAGAAGATCCTCATGAAAAAACAAGCCTCCCTGGTGGACATCTAGCATTAACAAGTTATACAACAAGAGGAAGAAGTTGCTGTTTAAGAATAAAAAAGAGAGGTCCCAGCACTGGAAGAACACCATCCTCTGCTTGAACAAACAAATAAGACAACTTGTAAAATCCTATAAGGGCAACTTCGAAAAAAAAAATTAGCAACCATCGCTAAGGATAACCATAAGGAATTCTTCAGCTATATCCATAACCTAAAAGGTAGGACCCAGACATGTTCTGAACTAGCTGTGAATGGTATCTCACACACTAATCCTGTGAAAATAGCTAATCATTGTCATGTGGGTTGTTAACTGGCTCACCGACAGATCACATTCAGTCAAAGTTGGGACTTTACCTCAACCAGCAGACCTGTCACAAGTGGGGTTCCACATGGGTTAGTACTGGGCCCCCTATTGTTTAAAATATACTTCTCAGAAGTTCAGGCCAAAACAGAGGGACAGTGGCTGACTAAGTCTGCTGACGACTGCAAATTAGGTGCAATCACTGAATCCCTAAACAATGTCAACATACTTTATGTTGGACTTGCACAAACCAATGATTGGTGCCAAAGCCATGGACTCAAACTTAGTGCAAAAAATGCATTATCATCCCCTTCGGTAAAAACTATATCCCTGCAGACCATTATATAAATAGTAATACCTTAAGTAAAAACTCAGTAGTGAGAGACTTGAGAACGCAAGTTGACTGTAGCCCAAACTTTGACCATGTGTCTACTGTGGTAAAGAAGGCATTCTAGTTTGCACACCTCATTAGCAAAGGCATTGTCTCAAGAGCAAAAGAGGTCATAACATCCCTGTACACGACCCAAATCAGGCCAATAATTGAGTACAATGCCCCCTTTGGTATGTACCTTACAAGGCACCTGCAGCAACTTGAGAGACATGAAAGATTTCTACCCAAGAAAATTCAGGGTCTCCAGCACATGTCATACATTGACAGACCAAAGTCACTATCACTGTACTCAGTAGCGTACAGACTACTTAGAGGAGACTTATGCCTGGCCTACAGAGGAATCTTGGATCTAAACCTAATGAAAATGTTGCTTATCCACAAGTCAAATGGGACAAAAGTCCCTGTCTTCAGGGACCATAACCTGGCCTGCGACATAAATAGGACCTGCTGGAGAGATAGATATGTCTCTCAGTGGTTGCCACTCCTCTGGAATAGGCTACTGGTTCACATCAGACAAAGCCCTTCTATGACCTGTTTCATAGCCTGGATGACTGGATGGGAAATAGTAAATTCCTGCCGAGGATTTCAACTATGACCCTCCTAGATATGGGCAGTCGTTGCTAACTAAGATCTGTAGTTTAGGCAAGATCCTTTATATTGGGTTTCTCTAGTATTATATTGGGTACACATGGCTAGGCTTATAACGCCCTTCAGGTAAGTAGCCCAGCAACCACCTATGAACCTGTGTGTGACCACTGTCTCTCAGGAATTTCTAGAGTGCTGCATTTTACCTTAGCGTCCCCAGTATACCCCTCACCCTGTTAGCATAAGAATTTTGGACAAAGTCAAAAATAATGCAAGGACAAAGCCCCAGAATCAAGGACAGATTTTAAATATTGCTTTTTTTTAAACATAGAAAGAGGTTAGCGTTGCAGGTTTTTGCATTAACATGCTTTTTCTGAAGGATATGAAGTCTAAAACTTAAATATCTGTCATTATTTAGAGAATTTGTTTATTAATGATTTGCCAGCATACCACAGATTTTATGAGGAACAGACCCAAAATATGAGGGTAAAAATCTGGAAATTCTGGACATGTGAGAGATATAGTTACTGGTACTATCCCCCCCTTCCCCCGGGATTGGGAATGACAAGTGTATCAGAGGAACAGCTGGCAACCTCAGATTTGCTGTCCTGCATGCTAGCTAATTATTTTGGATGCTGAAGTCAGACAACGCTATAGATGCCTCCCACCTCATTGCACATAGCATCAGTTAGCTCTAACCATCTCTGTACCAAAATTTTTAATGTTAGTCTGACTTGTAATTACAACACTGCCTTCCTTTCCAGGGGCATGCCAGATCACAGGCAGAACCCCCACATTTCCTCCTGGAGTGAGTGAGCTGACAACCGCTCCTTTCCACCTCCATCTGACTCTTCTGGTGACTGAGCTGCTAATCGAACTTCAGTCATCTGAGTTGCAGTCATGCTTCCATCCCTTTATGCCATGAGGCCGAGTCATAGTTGTCTTTATGTATTCAAAGCTGTAACTAGGGTAGGGCAACAAGGATGGTTTCCCTGTGCAGAAGCACTTTGTGAGCATAATCAGTAGATACTGATGGGGTGTGAATGCAGACAGACATTGTCGGATGATCTAGCTGTGACAGTGTCTGTATTAAGACAGTGTGAGTGGAATAGCTGCAGTTCATCTGTGTGCACTGGACAATTTGTAATGCTACTTATTTCAATATAGCTTGGAGGAGGGCTGGCTAAAATATGCTTGTGTATTTGTCTGTATTCAAAATGATTCACCTAGTATGTGTTGCCTGTGCACAGTCCTTGATCTGTACATAACTGTGACTCATGCAGCACATCTACTTTATAATTCTAGTAACAGAATTAAGCTGCAATATCTGTGGTGGTAAATTGCCTTTCATATGACTAGCTTCTTAAAAGAAACCTCTTGTGTACATTTGGTAATGCAAGAAGGAAAAGCGATGACTGAAACGACCATGTCCGAGTAGAATTTGCTTCTCTAACTTAAGATATTTTGTAGTACCTGCTGAACTGACTTTGTTTAAATCTAAAAGTTTAGAGAAGTTGAAAAAAGATGCGAAATATAGGAATGACTTGACTGGATCTATGAAAAAGAAACAGCTATATGTGCGCCAGTACTGCAAAGCAAGATTCTCATGCAAACTTCGATACTATCTGACTTTAAAATTATTGTGTATTGTATGACAGTCTGAGTGCATCTAGCAGACATCAGACATGAAGACATTTTACTTCCTCTCAGTAATGCAGAGCCATAGCTGTGTAATCTAGCACCTAGTGCCATTCCCCAATCTGATGCTTAACTCTGTTGTGGAGCAAAAAAAAAAGGTACATTCCCCTGATGTGGTACTGCTGGCTAGATCCCTGTTAAGCTGAGGGAAAAAAAAGGTTTTCTACTTTTAACAACCTTAGCAGATGGCATGTTACATACAGCTTATACTACATCTAAAGCGTTCTTGGATCCTGATCGTAAAAGCAGTAGCAGCATTCAGAAACTCCTAAATGCCAGAATGGAAACAAATGCCAGGACTGAAACTGCTCTGTCATCATCTCCCGATCGTGCTTCCAGAGTGGGAAGTCTGCATTTCTGGCAGAACAGTGATGTATACAGCCATCTACTGTGATGCAGCTTTAATTCGCATGAGATGCATGAGAAGCTAAGGTACATGAGCATTTAAGAACACAGGAACCATTGATGTATGCACATCAGTTTCTGTATCTCCACATCTGTCTGTCTACCTCTCTCTCTTTTTCTGTCCATCACTTAGTTCCAAAGTGTAAGCTGCATCCAGGTGACTCTCATCTCTGTTACAAATAACGATGGTATTGAAAAATATTGATTTATCAATTTTTAGTTTCCTTTTCCACACAATGTATCACTCTTCTCTTATCTGTGTAAAAAGATATATGGTTCCTTAAAAGACATCAGACTGGCCATTAAGAGTCATAGCACATGGTGCATTCTCTTTGATATGTCTCCAAATGTTTCACAGCATATATTTAGTGATAAAGCATCCTTGTGTAGCTGTCTAGATTTTAATAAAGAATTCACCTGTAACTTTGTTTTTTTTTTTGTGTGTGTGTGTGTGTGTGTGTGTGTGTGTGTGTGTGTGTGTGTTCTTAAAGGACATATTAAAGGAGCAGTGAAGGACATATTAAAGCAGCAGTGAAGAGACATGCATCGTTTTAGTAAGCCATTTTGTTACGAGTTGGTAAATATGTATGAATAATCAATAAAAATAATACAAAGGAGATTATGTGCACTGTGTTTTTAGTGTTCAGTATTCTTTTCAGAGTATTTTGTGTGACCATTTGCCGAAAACGTCACAGACAGTGACATTTTCGACCACTTCACACCTAAAACCAATTGCTAACATGGGTCAAGAAGGGCCGGAATAGTATGGTCTGGAGTAGTGGTGTTCGATGCAGCATTCAGAGTTCGGACGTCGTATAACTTGTTTCAACGATGTGACGTTCACAATTTTGATGGTAAACATATATATGTGTGTATGTACGTATACACACACACATATATATATATATATATATATATATATATATATATATATATATTTATATGTGTGTGTGCTGTTGAGTTGTCACTCAAATCCCCTCAAAATATCTAGTTGCTTCATGAAATGGGACCATTAGTCTAAATGGACGACGCAGTGGTGCAGCGGTTAATGTTGTCTTCTCACAGCAAGAGGTTCTACAGTTTGATTCTCGGCTGGGGTGCCTTCTGTGCAGAGTCTGCATGTCCTCCCTGCGTTCATGTGGGTTTTCTCTGGGTACTCATGTTTCATCCCACTGTACAAAGACATGTGTCTTAAGCATTTCTCCCTGGGCCTCCGCTGAAAATTGGCTCATTCCAAATCTGACTTTCCTGGTAAACAAATGTGAAATAAATAAATAATTTGGATCTACTTGGCAAACAAAAAATACATAGACATGTTGCCACCTATAGAATGCTTTGTAAAATTAAAAAAATAATCTATATTTTTGTGGTCATTTCATGTCACAGATAGTTCAGACACAGAAGCATACTGTGTTCTTGTCATTTTACAGAGTACAGAAGAATTTAGAATTTGATAGTACTTTCCATAGGCAAATCCTTACACATGCTTTGCAAAGCAATGAGCTGTATGCATGAGTGATAGTAATGGAACAGGTTTGGGATGTTCTGCATGTGTCTTCCTGCCTGGAGCCTTGAAAGACAAGTAAACTGCAGCACAAGTATTTTTGGAGAAAGCTAGTGATTCGAAGACAGATAAGGGAGAATGCAGTTTTTAAGAAAGCTTAAGATGTTTTCCTTTTTTTTTTTTATTCCATTGAAGCAAATAACTAGAAATTGACTGGAAGGAGTATTAGTTAAGCATCTGTGGCTTACATTCCACAGGGCTTTAACTTGTGAATGTCATAATGTTGAAAAACCCGATGATCTTTGTTTTCTTTTAAAAATAACAAAGACAATGGTGCTGATGCATATCAGAAGTAATGTATTTCTGTAGATAACCATAGTTTTTGATGTTTTTCCACCACTGATTGGGGTAGCTGCATGACCTTTGTTTATTGAGTTGCACGGCTTATGGAGTATTCATATCCAGTTTCACAGTACTTCACATTTCCACGAGCTTTCAGGAAAAGTGGCATCTGTCATCTGGCTTTAGTTGGTTGGATGCTTTGTATATGTAGGCAGAGTACCTTAGGCAAAGGTTGCCTTTTTCATGTATAATTGGCGAATAACAAAGTAAGAGAAAAAGCAAGCAAAGTGTGCAAGTACTGGTTAGATCTAACAACATGACTTGCTTTCAGTCAAGTGTATGTCATTTCTGAATATTGATTTGTACTGGTACAGTAACAGAATCTTGATTTGTTTTGTAAGAAATAGCCAGGTAAACGTATGAATGGAGTCACTCCAAAAACAAAATATGAGACGGACTGTCAACTCTGCTAATAATATTTTGGTATAAAACTCAGAATAACCCTTTATGGGTTTTTGGTGTAAAATCTCAGGTTTACTGTTTCTTTATAAAAGCTGATTTTGGGCCTTCATTGCCCCCATTGTAATTGTCTTTGCCCAGAATTTGAGTGGTATGGTGGGGATTAGCTTCCAGAGAATAATGTTATATTACAAAGTATTTTCAGTTTCTTCCGTTACTGTTCTTTTAAATTATTTTATTGTGTTAGTGTGTCAGCTAGTAAATGAGACAGCATTTCACACATTGGATTTCACACAGTGGATGAGTAGAAATGAAAATAATCCTTCCCTTGCTTTGTTTTCATTTTTGGCCATTTGACCATGTATTGGGCAGGAGAGGGGTTTTGAAATGAAATGTGGTGCCTTATATAAACTGCACTGTTATGCTTCAGTGGCATTTCAGTGTATACCTTAAACCTCTGCCAGAGATGCCATTAGTTAAATTAGGGGCTATGGAAATGCAGCATGTTTAAGTGTCTTTGTGTGTGTTTGCACGCAGATACTACAGCATCATTCAGAAGTTTAGGTAAAAATACTGCTGAGACTATATCTATAGGCTTCTTGATATGAGTAAAGCACTGTCCTCTATGGTGTCCTTGTACAATATTGACCAAAATCAAAACATAATAATTTCTGGGATTCTTGAAGATGTTCTTCGTGTTTCACTGTTGCAGTCATTACATATGGGTAATCTGCTGGCAGGTTGCCCTCAGTCGGCCTGAATTCCAAAGTCTTGGGTCCTGCGTCATTTGCTGTCTCCTCTTCCATGACGTCAGGTCGTCAGGGGTATAAAACATGCAGCTGACGCCATTTTCTTTAGTCTTTCTTGCCACGCGGTGCCCGAAGCAGAAGCATTTCGCAAGTGCCGGTCGGCCGACTACTGAAATATTCGAGTTTGAGTTTCAGAACTGAAGTCCTCACTAAAGCTAAGTACCCTGTTGGGGAAACTTTTTTCTTGCTTTTTACCGATGTCAGAAAAAGTTAATAATTGTATTACTTATGGGAAGCAAATACTTCATAAGGATTTCCACTTATACTGTATTCCTTGCCTAGGGCCTGATCACAACGTGCCTGGCTGTCGGTTTTGTGCTAAATTTAACCAACGCACTATTAAGCGTCTGTATATTTTTGCATCAAAGTATTTTGGAAACAGATTTAACTACCCAGAAATGTTGTTGGATAGCAATCCGACTACCGGACTACATAAAAACCGCAAAGAAAAGGGCAGAGAAAGGCAGTCGAGATCCAAAACTGATGACAAAGCTTCTCCTAAGCCAGTCGCCAGTTCGCCAGTACTCAGTGAGGCACTTACGCAGTCCCTGATACCCGCTACCTTCAAGTCGTAGGCCGCTACCGACACCCATGTCGAGCCCAGCATGCCGCAAGATACTCAAGGTATTGGACCGATGGATGTATCTCCCTCAGATGGGTCCGGAGCCACTGAGCAGGCACTGACTTCTGAGGGTGTATTCAGACCTCAACATTTGTATATCAAACCGACAAAAGCTGCAAAATCAAAGACAAAAGCAACTTCTAAAACTAAAAAACTAACACATGAGCCATGTGCACAGGCCTCTATGCCTAAAAAACAGATCAAAATGGCTGAAGACCTTATTACCTTGATCAGGGGTACCCATCCCCCTCCTGATAAGAGGCCTAAGCAAGACACTGATTATGAATCTTCAGATCAGGTTTCTATTTCTTCTGATCAGGAATTATCTATGCTTCCCTATGAGGATTCTGATGCTGAGGAGTCTATTCCTTCTGCATCTCCTCCTAAGGATTATTCATTTGGGGAAACCTTGCATACTTTGAGGGAGCATTTTCACTGGGAGAGTCAAGACTTCTCAGAATCAAAAAAGAGGCTCAGGGATTTCCTTCTTCTCCCTCAGCACAGGCCTTTAGCCATTCCCCCTGTTTTGGACATTGTGGATGATGTGTTTTCGGAGTCAAGCTTGACCCCTGACTCCTTACCTCCAGCTCCCAGTAAGCCTGACAGATATTACAGTATCCCTGACTCACATAAATTTTTATTTAGAAACCCTACTGCTGATCCTGAAACTATTCCGCAGGGTCCAAAGGGAGTTAAGGCCTCAACAGCAAAAAATCCTACCCCCTTTGACAGAGATTCAAGGACACTGGACAGATGGGGAAAAAAGGTTTACACATCTGCAACCTTGGCAATCAGGGCCTTAAACTGTCAATTTCATATGCTTAAGTACCAGCAACATGTTATGGGATTGCTGAAACAGAAAATGATGTTGATTTCAGAATGTGCAGAAAATAAAGAATTGCAGGAATTATTGCATGCAGCTGAACAAGTTGGAAAGCATACTTTGCAATGTGGTTTTGATTCCTTAGAGGCCTCTGGCAGGGCCGCAGTTACTGGATCTGTGATTAGGAGGCATGCCTTGTTAAAGGAACAAAATTTGCCTGATCATGTTAAAGCTAAATTGCTAGATGCACCTTTACAGCATGATTCTCTGTTTGGTATTAAGGCAGAAGAGGTTTTAAAAAAAAATTGAAGACAAAGCTAAGTCTATGCAAACTGTTAAAGACTTCTTACAAGTGCAGCCACCAAGATTCAGTAGACACTGGCCTACAAAAATGTGGTCCTTTCCTGTGTCAGACAGAGCTCAAAGGGGCAAATCCAGACACCCTAAGGGTTCCAGATACCAGGCGCAAGATTCATATAAGTCAAAGCAATGTGGCGCTTCCACCTCCAAATCTGGAGGAGATAAAGCGCAAAACCTACAGAAAGCAATCCCAATGACTTCCCTCTGCCTACACTAAGCACTTATCTTTTGGCAGCACCCATAGGGGGAAAAGTAGCACTTTTTGCTCAAAATTGGCAGTTAATAACCCAGGACAAGTGGGTACTAAACATCGTATCACAGGGATACAGATTTCCATTTCCACACTCTGCCACTGGCAAATGGCTGGCCAGATCTGCCAAAAAATCAATGGGCAGAGGCACAGAAACAGGTTACGTCCCTCATGGATATGGGGGCCATTCAGACAGTACCAGAACAGGAAAAAGGACAAGGTTTTTACTCAAGACTGTTCTTGGTACCCAGAAAGGACAAGGCCTGGTGGCCAATACTGGATTTATCGATTTTGAACACATACATGGACATTCCAAAATTCAAAATGCTGACTTTGCAGCAGCTTCTGCCCATGCTGGGCAAGAATGCTTGGCTGGTGACTTTAGACATAAAAGAGGCATACCTGCATGTCCCAATAAAACAATCGTGCAGAAGATATCTCAGATTCAAGGCTGGCTTAATGCATTACCAATTCACTGCACTGCCCTTTGGCTTATCTACTGTGCCCAGGGTCTTTACAAAGTGCCTGGCACCAGTAATTGCATTTTTCAGACAAAGAAGTATACAAATATATCCTTACTTGGACGACTGTCTCATTCAAGCAGAGAACAAGGACACACTGTTCTTCGACACCTGGCATTTGTGAAAAGGCTTCTAATATGCCTAGGGTACACAATAAACAAAAATAAATCACAACTGGTACCCTCTCAAAAATAACATTCCTGGGTGCAAGCTTGAATACAACTGCCCAGATGCCTTACCTCATGCCAGACAAGCAAAGGCAACTGACTACTTACTTCAAACTGATGGCAACAAAAACTCAGTCTTCTGCAAGACAAATACTGCAGGTTCTGGGCTTCATGGCATCCTGCATCCTACTGATTCCATATGCAAGACTGCATATGAGGAAACTTCAGTGGTACGTAAAAAGTTTATGGAGTCAACATTTTCACATTCTGGAAGCAATGATTCCTCTCATTCCCTGACTACAGCAGGAATTTCTATGGTGAGCAAAGGCATGTCACGAAAACATGGGACGGGCGTTCACTCTACCCCCTGCCAGCCAAACCATAACAACAGACACATCATATTATGCCTGGGGGGGCCCACATGGCAGGAAGATGCATTCTGGGCATATGGTCACCAAAACAAATGCATCTACATATCAGAAAGAGATGCTAGCTGTTCAAAATGCCCTAACAGTCTTCAAGGACTTACTTCATCCAGGACAACTACTGATAAAGACGGACAACACGACAGTCATGTGGTATATAAACAAGCAAGGGGGCACACACTCGTACCCCCTTTGCAGATTAGCCATGGCACTGTGGGACACAGCTTTGACCTACGAAATACATCTTCAAGCTCAATTCCTGTCAGGAAAACAAAACACTCTGGCAGACGATTTAAGCAGAAACCTTATGGATCCTCACTAGTGGAAACTAAATCCACAAGTCTACAGCATGATAACTGAGAAATGGGGGAGCCCAGACATAGATCTATTTGCCTCTCCTGAAAATTATCAATTGAAAAGATTCTGCTCAAGGACTTATAACAGACAAGCATAAAAAGTGGACGCCCTATCCTTCAGTTGGAAAAACCTATCAGTTTACGCCTTTCCTTCTCTGCCTCTTCTCCCCAAGGTCCTCCTAAAAGTCAGACAAGAGAAACCAAAGATGGTACTAATTGCCCCGGACTGACCCCGCCAATACTGGTACCCAATCCTAAGGAACTTGTCTCAATACCCAGCTTGGACCTTGCCTCAAAGTCCACAACTACTGTCCCAGCAAAACAATCATATCCTGCACAATCAACTGCAGTCTCCGAACCTGGCAGCATGGCTGATCATGTAGTCATACAAACAACTCCTCTCAGTAAAGCTGTGATGGATGTCATTTTGGAAGCCAGAAGGCCTAGTACTAGAAAATCTTATGCTGATAAATGGAAGAGATTCTGTGCTTGGAATTAAGCACAAGGAACTGATACAGCAGAACCAAATATTCCTGAGATATTGCAATACTTAACTGAGATGCTTGACAAAGGCCTATCTTTTTCATCAATTCAAATCCATGCCTCTGCCATTTCAGCTCATTACAATACAGAGCCACCAATCTTTTCTCATCCTTTACTAAAGCAGTATCTTAGAGGAGGCAAAAATTTAAGGCCTCCTAGAAGTTCACCATTGCCTGCATGGGACCTCAGTTATGTGTTGGAAAAGCTCACCCTGCCTCCATTTGAACCAGCTGCTACCGCTGATATAAAGTTCTTATCGTGGAAAACAGCTCTGCTACTAGCAATTACTTCAGCAAGAAGAGTTTCAGAGCTACAGGCCCTCATGGCTGTAGAGCCTTTTATCATATTTTACCCAGACAGGGTATCTCTGAGGACAAATCCTACTTTTATGCCTAAGGTGGTTTCCAGTGTGGCTCTTAACCAAACAATTCATCTGCCAACCTCTTATCCAAGTCCGCAGAACAAGGGGTAGAGAATTCTGCATTCCTTGGACGTACACAGACAGCTAAGATTCTACTTAAACAGGACTAAAGCTCTAAGAAAAACTGAGCAATTACTAGTGACATATGCTGCAGGATCAGAAGGCAAGGCTATTATGAAGCAGACAATTTCAAAATGGATAAGCCACTGCATCCGTTTCTGCTACTCACACCATGGTAAACCTGTGCCCAAGAGCATTAGGTCTCATTCCACCAGAGCTGCAGCTACTTCAGCAGCCTTTCTAAGGGGAGTACCAACCAAAGACATTCTAGAGGCTGCTACTTGAAGTTCTGTTCACACCTTTACAAAGCATTATCATTTGCCTCTCTACTCCCAGTCCAGGGCAGGCTTTGCCACTGCAGTTCTGCAGGGCCTTATAGCCACTCCTAATGCTGTTTAGCTCCAGCCTCCCGACCATAGCTTTGGGATTCTTCCCAAATGTAATGACTGCAACAGTGAAACACAATACATAGTACAGTTTTGTACACCTACCATAAATGTAGATGTTCGAGTGTATTCACTGTTGCAGTCCAAGTTACCCACCCGCCATCCCCCTGTCATTCTGGAGTTTAACTTTCCTTCTCTATCTTCTACAACCTATATGGTGTATTTGCTTGTAGATGAAGGTAAAGTTTATATTGATGCATGTATGTATATATATATATATATATATATATATATATATATGTATAAATTTGTTGCTACCTTTTTGGGGTCACCTGACATCGGGGGCAAGAAAAAGTAAAGAAAATGGCGTCGGCTGCATGTTTTATACCCCTGACGACCTGACGTCATGGAAGAGGAGACAGCATCTGATGCAGGACCCAAGACTTTGGAATTCAGGCCGACTGAGGGCAACCTGCCAGCACATTACCCAAATGTAATGACTGCAACAGTGAATACACTCGAACATCTATATTTATGGTAAGTGTACACAACTGTACTTTTCACTGAGATGTCCAGGGCAAACCTAAGGTACTTAAACATGTTTTCCTTGCAACTTCCATGGTGGTATAATAGTGCTTTAGCTTAGCAGTCGATACAGCCCCACGCTCTTCCAAGGCTCTGTGTCTGAGAGAGGCACTGCTGAGTGGAGGAGTTCATCATTATTACATAACAGACTGTTAGAAGCACCTGCAGAGGTGATAATGATGTCACTTAAATAACCAATGTCTGTGCAGGAAAAATGAATAGGCTTATTAAATACAGTTTGATTCACCCCCTGTCCTATGGTGGGTTAACAGAGTTGGAAGAGGCAGGACTAACGTAACATGTGCTGGACAGAATTTGGCCCAGTTTCATTAACTGCCTGTGGTTTAGTCTGATGTTACTGTTTATAGTTGGTCTGCGTGATGGTTAGGACGAAAATAATGGTCATTTGTTTGTTTCACAGAACAGAAGAGAAATTTGTGTGTAAGCAGAAAAGCAGGAGAAAGCTCTGAAACCTGAACTTATGTCCTTGTGTCATAAGCATACTAAAAATAAGTTCAGAATGGGCCGTGACATGTTATTCAGAAAAGCAGAAGTGTTGCAGTTGGTCTGAATCCGTATTACAGAGCTGTATGCATGTTGAGGGACTAAGACTGCACATGCATTTTGGGGTGTGAATCACTATCTATTTTCAGATGCAGACTGTTACCAAAATGCAATGCTGAACTTTAGAATGTTGTGTAACAGCTGCCAGTTTACTAAAAGTAACCACAAAGTGTATTATTAGCCTCCCCACTTCCACAGAAAAATAAGCTGTTGATTCTGAATGTCTCAAGTGTTTGAGTTTGCATGATGCTCCATTCATATTGCAGAAACTGTGGAAGTCTCTTGTTTGCCTGTCTGTCTGGTGGTCAGCTGTGGAAGCCTTGGTATCTCATTTGTAGTCCTTAAACCTGTGGTGGTTTAGTGGCATGTAGATGGAAATAGACTTAAAGGAAATGTGCACTTTAAAACTCAAAGAAATGTGCATGTGTGCATCTGTGTTTCTGTTACTCTGTTATTTTAATATGTCAAATCATATTTTTTTACATGTTTTTTCCAGAAAATAACCACCTTGGGAACCGACAAACTTATGAGACCTGATTCCCCTGCTTCTCCTCCTGGTTCCCAGAATCGATTTCAAGTCCCACTTATAGGAGTCTTGGTATACCTACTTCTGGGTCCTTTGCCCTGTCAAGCAGTAGCAGTAGTGTGTCACAGACATCTTACAGAGCTTGAAGAATTTGTTTTCAGTTTTTCTCCTGAATTATCCTTATTTTTGATGTTGCAAGAGCTGCTTGTTATTCTCACAGTAGTTTTAAAGCTGCAGAGGGGGTTAAATTATGGGGTTAATTCTGACACTTCATGCTCCTGCAAGTACTGACATCCCCTCCCCCAAATTCTACATGAGGAGCCACAGTTATCATTGTGCAATGTGAATCATGCTTAGTCATGTGTAATTGACAGATGTTACTTCAAAGAAATTCTGAGGAGGGTACAAAGTCCAGTTGTGTAAGTTGAATTTACCATAACAGTACATGTTCAGATGATCACTGCTTCAGTAGCCTCAGCTGAATGGGTTATATCTTGCCAAGGATATAACAGCTGGCCAGCATCCAAAGCTTCAGGGTACCTTCACACGTGCCCAAACTGTCAAGCAGCTCGAACTGAGCTCACTGAAAGACAAATGTGGGTGCAAAGCCCTTTAGAGCTTTCCTGCCAGAAGGGAGAGGGAAGCTGAGCCCTGAAAGGACAATGCTAGGAATAACAAAAAAATAAATGTCCACACACTGGCATAAAAAAAAAACACCAAAAAAAGGGAGATGGAGGGAGCACATACTGCAGCAGTGCTTATTCAAACAGCTACTGTTACGGTAAGTTCAGCTTCAACAACTCTGCTATGATGTTCTTCATGTTTCACTGTTGCAGTCATTACATTTGGGTAATCTGCTTGCAGGTTGCCCTCAGTTGGCCTGATTAACAAAGTCTTGGGTCCTGCGTCAGTTGCTGTCCCTTCTTCCATGACGTCAGTTTGTCAGAGGTATAAAACATGTAGCCGATGCCATTACATCAGTCTTTCTTGCCTTGCGGTGTCCGAAGCAGAAGCAGTTCGCAAGTGCCGGTTGGCCAACTCCTGAAATTTTTGTTTTCGAGTTTCAGAACCAAAGTCTTCAACTTAAAGCTAAGTACCCCGTTGGGGAAACTTTTTCTTGCTCCTTACCGATGTCAGTAAAAGTTAATAATTGCATTACTTGTGGAAAGCAAATACCTCATAAAGATTTTCATTCGTACTGTATTCCTTGCCTAGGCCCTGACCATGACGTACCTTGTTGTCGGTTTTGTACTTTATTTAATCAGCGCACTGTCCTTCGTCGGTATATTTTTGCCTCTAAATATTTCGGTTCTCTGTTTAATTATCCAAAAATGTCGTCGGGTTAGCCATCCAACTACCGGGATTCCAAAAGAATGCACAGATAAAGACAGAGACAGGCCGCTGAGGTCCAAAACTGCCGACAACGCTTTTCCTAAGCCAGTCACCAGTTCACCGGTACTCAGTGAGGCGCTTTCGCAGCCCCTGATACCCGCTACTTCTGATTCTGAGACCCATTCAGAGTCCGCTATGCCGCGAGATACTTCAATTGTGGAACCCGCGGATGTCTCTACCTTGGATGGGTCCGGAGTCACTGTGCAGGCACCGGCTTCTGAGGGTGTATTCAGGCCTACAGACTTGCATATTAAATCGACACCTACTTCATTACTAAGGCCTAAATCTCAATCCATGTCTAAAAAAACGACGCCCAGGCCGCATGCTCAGGCTCCTATGCCTAAAAAACAAATGATAGAAATGGCTAAAGATCTAATAACTCTAATCAGGGTAGTCAACCCCCCCCAAGAGGCCTAGGGCTGAGTTTGATTATGAATCTTCTGATTAGGATTCTGTTTCTTTTGACTCTTCTGATGACCTGGATTTGTCCATACCTACTTATGAGGATTCTGATGCAGAGGATTCTATTCCCTCTGCTTCCCCTCCTGAGGATTTTTCTTTTGGGGAAACTTTACATACTTTAAGGGAGCATTTCCACTGGGAAAGCCATGAATTTTCTGATTCAAAAAATAGGTTTAGGGATTTCCTTCTTCTACCTCAGCATAGGCCTTTGGCTATACCACCTGTACTAGACATTGTTGATGATGTGTTCTCGGAATCCAGTTTGGCCCCTGATTGCCTGCCTCCTGCTCCTAGTAAACCTGACAGATACTACAGGGTTCCTGAGTCCCACAAGTTCCTTTTCAAAAATCCTGTTGCAGATCCAGAGACTATTTCTCAGGGGCCCAAGGGCATTAAGGCTTCTACTGCTAAAAATCCTACCCCTTCTGATAGAGACTCCAGGGCGCTGGATAGATGGGGCAAAAAGGTTTATACTTCTGCAACCTTGGCAATCAGAGCTTTAAACTGTCAATTTCATATGTTAAAATATCAGCAACATATTATTGGACTGCTTAAACAGAAAATTATGTTGATTCCTGACTGTGTGGAAAATAAAGATTTACAGGACTTAATGCATTCTGCTGAACAAGTTGGAAAACATACTTTGCAATGTGGTTTTGATTCTTTAGAGGCCTCTTGCAGGGCTGCTGTTACTGGGTCCATGCTTAGAAGGCATGCTTGGCTTAAGGAGCTATCTTTGCCTGATCATGTTAAAGAATTGTTGGATGCTCCTTTAAATCAGGACCGCCTGTTTGGCAAGAAGGCTGAAGAAGTTCTTAAAAAGGTGGAAGATAAAGCTAAATCTATGCAAACTGTTTAACATTTTTTTACAAGTGCAACCTCCAAGGTTTAGTAGGCACTGGTCTACTAAGAATTGGTCCTTTTCATTCCCTTCCAGGTCCTCTCAAGACAAACCCAGACACAGCAGAAACCCCAGGTTTCAGTCCCAGGGGACTCTCAGAACTAAGCAGTGTGGGGGGCCTCCACTTCCAAATCTGGAAATAACAAGACACCCCCCCCCATGGTAAACAGTCTCAATGACTTCCTTTTAAAATTACCAAGCACTTATCTTTTGACCGCCCCTTTGGGGGGAAAGATTGCTCTTCATGCAAAGAACTGGGAACTCATAACCCAGGACAAATGGGTTTTAAATATAGTGTCCCAGGGATACAGATTTCATTTCCACACGTTGCCAACACCAATTGGGTGGCCAGACCTGCCCCCCAAATCAGTGGGCAGAGGCTCAAAAACAAGTACTTTCCCTCTTAATCATGGGGGCTATTCAGCTAGGCAATAACGCCTGGTTGGCAACACTAGATTTAAAAGAAGTATACCTGCACATCCCAATCAGGGAGTCTTGCAGAAGATACCTATGCTTCAAAGCAGGCTACACGCATTATCAGTTCTCTGCACTGCACTTTGGCTGGTCTACTGTGCCCTGGGTATTCACAAAGTGCCTGGCTCCAGTTATTGCATTTTGCAGGCAAAGAAGTATTCAGGTATACTCATACCTGGACAATTGTCTAATTCAGGCAGAAAACCAGGACATACTTTTGAATCCTCTGGCGTTTGTAAAAAAGGTTTTAACTTGTCAGGGGTACACCATAAACGAAAAGAAATCACAACTGGTACCCTGTTAACAAATTACATTCCTGGGTGCAAGCTTGAATACAACTGCCCAGATGGCTTACCTCATGACAGAAAAGCAAATTAATTTGGTAACTTACTTCAAACAAGTGGCCACAAAAACCTTGCTATCTGCAAGACAAATACTGCAAGCCTTGGGGTTCATGGCCTCCTGCATTCTTCTTATTCCATATGCAAGACTGCATATGAGGAAACCACAGTGGTATCTAAAAAGTCTATGGTGTCAACATTCTCACAGCCTGGAAACAATGATTCCTATCATACCTTGCTTGCGTCTGGAGTTCCTCTGGTGGGCAGAGGCCTGCCACCAAAACAAGGGACTACCATTCACACCACCCCCTGCCACCCAAACCCTAACTACAGATGCATCAGACTATGCATGGGGGGGGCTCATCTGGCAGGGAAGTGCATTCAGGGCAAATGGAACCCAAATCAAATGCACCTACATATCAATCAAAAAGAAATGTTAGCTGTACAGAATGCTCTGACAGCCTTCAAGGACTACATTCTTCCAGGACAACTAATGGTAAAGACGGACAACACCACGGTTATGTGGTACATAAACAAGCAGGGGGGTACACATTCCTACCCCCTCTGCAGACTAGCCATGTCATTGTGGAACACAGCCTTGAGCTACCAACTGCACCTACAAGCTCAATTACTGCCAGGAGAATTGAATACACTGGCAGACAGACTAAGCAGGAACCTCATGGACCCACACGAGTGGAAACTGGAACCAAGGATTTTCAACATATAGACCAGCGAATGGGGGAGCCCAGACATAGATCTATTTGCCTCCCCCCAGAACTACCAGTTGGACAAGTTTTGCACAAGGACTCCACACAAACAAGCCTGGAAAGTGGATGCTCTGTCCTTCAGCTGGAAAAACCTTTCAGTCTATGCCTTCCCCCCGCTGCCTCTGCTCTTCAAAGTTCTACTAAAAGTCAAACAGGACAGACCAAGGATGATCTTGTTTGCTCCAGACTGGCTGTGCCAACACTGGTCCCCCCTCCTGCGCAGTGTGTCACAGTTATCTCCATGGCACATGCCTCACACCCCTTCCCTGCTATCTCAGCAGGATAACCAAATTCTGCACCCTCAGCTTCCAACATTGAACCTTGCAGCCTGACTAACCACTTAAATTCACCCTTACCATCCCTCAGCAAATCTGTGATGGATGTTATCTTAGAGACAAGGAGACCTAGTACTAGAAAATCTTATGTTGAAAAATGGAAAAGATTCTGTGCCTGGAATCAGTCTCAAGAGATGAGCACAGCAGCGCCCAATTTACCTCAGATTTTGCAATTCTTAACTGAGATGCTTCACAAGGGCCTGTCCTTTTCTTCCATTAAAATCCACGCCTCGGCCATTTCAGCTCATTGTAACACAGAACCTCCTCACTTCTCTCATCCTCTGCTCAAGCAGTACCTCAGAGGGGCCAAAAACTTGAGACCACCCAGGAGAGCTCCAACCCCTGCCTGGGACTTTAACTTTGTATTGGAGAAACTCACTCTACCTCCTTTCGAGCCAGCTGCTACTGCAGACTTAAAATTTCTTTCTTGGAAAACAGCTTTCCTTTTAGCAATCACTTCAGCTAGAAGGATGTCTGAATTACAGGCTGTTATGGCAGTAAAGCCTTCATCATCTTTCATGCAGACAGAGTGTCACTCAGGACCAATCCATCCTTCATGCCCAAGGGTGGTATCCAGTGTGATTATTAATCAGTCCATTAATTTGCCAACCTTCTTTCCCAATCCACAGAACAAAGGGGAATGGATTCTGCATTCCTTGGATGTGCACAGATGACTTAGATTCTACTGGGAAAGGACTAAACCTTGAAGAAAATTGGAACAACTGCTGGTAGCATTTGCTGCTGGAGCAGAGGGGAAGGCTATTTCAAAACAAATCATTTTTAAATGGATAAGCCATTGCATTCATTTCTGCTATAAGCACCATGGAAAACCTATTCCCCAGGGGATCAGATCTCACTCCACCAGGGCTGCATCTACTTCTGCAGCCTTTTTCTCAGAGGTGTTCCTACCAGGGACATCCTAGAAGCTGCTACTTGGAGTTCTGTACATACTTTCAGCAAGCATTATCATTTGTCAATTTTTTCTAAATCCAGAGCTGGCTTTGCCACTGCTGTTTTGCAGGGCCTTATTGCTGGCCCTAATGTTATATAAACTCCTCCTCACAACTATAGCTTTGGGAATCTACCCAAATGTAATGAGTGCAACAGTGAAACACGAAGAACATAGTACAGTTGTGTACACTTACCATAAATGTAGATGTTCGAGTGTATTCACTGTTGCAGTCCTTGTTACCCTCCCTCCAGCCCCCTAACTTCTTTTGGCTATACCTCCACTTTCCTTTACTATGCTTAAAAGCCTTTTTGGTGTATTTGCTTTTTTTGTTGGAGGTATATCATTGTACTTTTATATTTAATTGCTTCCCATTAAAGGGGCACCTGACATCTGGGGCAAGAAAAACTGATGTAATGGTGTCTGCTGCATGTTTTATACCCCTGACGGCCTGACGTCATGGAAGAAGGGACAGCAACTGAAGCAGGACCCAAGACTTTGTTAATCAGGCCGACTGAGGGCAACCTGCAAGCAGATTACCCAAATATATTGACTGCAACAGTGAATACACTTGAACATCTACATTTATGGAAAGTGTACACAACTGTACTTTCTTCATACTGATCACTGCTGCAGTAGCCTTGGCTATTTGGCTAGATTACCATAGCTAACTATACTTGGGAGGAGGAAGGAGAATATTCCTGAATCTTCTGGAGAATGATCCTAGCAAAGCATGATCTAGACCTAGAGAAGGAGTCAAGCTTACAGTGCTTTGTAAAAGTAGGTACAGAGGATCAAGTAGCAGCTTCTAGAATACAACTCTTTCTAAAATGGTGTAGAAAAAGCCAATATCCTTGCAGAGTGGGCCTTAACCTTGCCTGGACTAGATTTATCAAGGTGAGTATAACAGAGCATAATAGACTTACACAACCATTTGGAAATGGTCTGTTTTGATACATTTTGTCCCTTCTTCTTATCTTTACAAGACATGCACAATTGATCCACAGATCTGAAAGATGTAGTTCTGAGTTGCGTGGACATCCAAGGTATGGAATATCCTTTCCCTCTCGTTTTTAGGTTCATAAAAGAAAACTAGGAAATGGATAGTTTTGCTTAAAGTAAACTCTGATACCACTTTTGGCATAAAATAAGGATTAGTTTTCAAACCCTGTCTTTGTGGAAAATGAGTTAGGGTTGACTCACCATAAGAGCTTGCAACTCTGATACCCTTCTTGCAGAGGTCAGAGCAATAAGTAAAACTGTTTTCCATGTTAAGAACCTCAAGTCAGCCAGATTAGCTGTTTCAAATGGAGCTAGTATTAGCTTGTCTAACACAAAGTTAAGATCCCAAGCAGGGGCCACCAGTTTTCTTGGAAGCCTCTTATGCAAAACCCCTTTCAAGAACATTTTGACATACGACTGCCTTGAATGAAAGAGGAGAATCCATGGCGGACATGCTGAAATGGCCAATAAATGAACCTTGACTGAGGAATAAGAATGACCATAGGATAGTAACTTGCACAAACATTGTAAAACCAGAGAACAACTCGATCTGAATGGGTGCTTTTCCATTTGTTAATACTCGATTTTCTAGTATCTGGCTTTCTTGCCTTCATTAGTACCTGCTGCATGTCCTCAGAAAACAGGTGCCTAAAAGGAACAAGACTGTATCATCCAGACAGTCAACTGAAGAGGATTGATTGTAGGGGTGTATTAAACACCCCTGTTGTTTGAGTATATCCATTCTGTGAGGAAACTTGTGGTAATTGCCCCTGGCCATTTGTAGCACAAAGGAGAAACATGCTTGCCTGAGCCACAAGGAAGTCATCACAGTGATCTTGGGGATTTGTTCTGAATCTTCAGAAGTGCCCTGGCTATAAGTGGTAAGGATAGAAAGGCATACAGGAACATTCCTGTCAAAGGAAAAAAAGGCATCTGTCTTCCAGGCATTGCTGCGTAGAGAGTCCTTGAACATAAATTTGCTAGTTGATTGTTCAGAGCGAAGGCAAAGATGTCTACTTGAGGAATTCCCAACAGATGGATCAAATCTTGCAAGACCCCTCTATCTAGTTTCCATTCGTACGGGACTGCTGTGGTCCTACTCAGCTTGTCTGCCACTCTGTCACACAGTTTTGCTCTGATGGAATGTAGGATGCCTGTAGCATGAGATTGTGCTGTGAACATTTATCCCAAGCTAACATGGCTAGTCTGCAAAGGAGGTACTTCTTGCTTGTTGCTATACTGTATCTCTGTGGTATGGACTGTAACCACTTGAAGAGGTCCTGG
Source organism: Protopterus annectens (assembly GCF_019279795.1). Taxonomy (NCBI): domain Eukaryota; kingdom Metazoa; phylum Chordata; order Ceratodontiformes; family Protopteridae; genus Protopterus; species Protopterus annectens. The sequence continues at coordinate 1,384,289,707 of NC_056728.1, read as the reverse complement.
GTTCCAAAAATGTTTCAGAGAGTTGAGTACCTTGATCAGGTCAAGCATCTCCTTAATATTTATCTGCTTGTGTTCTGTCCTTAGTGTCTCACATCCCCTGCACTGTTATGTTTCTTTAAACTGCTCGGCAAGCAAAGTTTGAAGCATCTGTGGACACTGACTGCTTTGGAGCAGGGAGGGAGAAAGGGAGACCTTGATTTAAAGGCATCTGTTGTCGCCATCAAAAGATTTCTGTTCTAACAAACCCCATTAATGCTATCTGAAAAGATAGTGTTGATACTGGGACCAAAGAGATTTTAGATACTTCTGTATCTTTCTCATGCCCAGAATGCAGAAACCTTTAGAAATGCACTCTGTGAGCACCTGCAAGGATGCATGGATCATGCCATCCCTAGCAAAACCATGACAAGGAGAAAACTAGTTCAGAAAAAAAGCAAATCCCAAGAAGGAAAGACATCCCTGATCAGTATCAGTAAGAAACTAAGGTCCGGCATAAAATCATCCAAGGCTAACTTCGAAAGAAAAATAGCCAAGGATTCAAAAGATAACCACAAAGCCTTCTTTAGCTATGTTAAAAATCTAAGTGGCAACTCGCAGATATGCACTGAACTAGTGCAAAATAACACAAAATATACTTAACCTACTGATATTGCCAACATCCTGGCAGATAGATTCAGTGCAGACTTCACCCCCCTCAAAGGAAGGGCCACAACTGACCCTGGTAACTATCGCCCCATAAGCCTGACTAGCCTGGTCTGCAAGATTGTGGAGCACATTATCATGGAACTCATTAGCAAAGACATTGGGAACTTCCAAACACTTGACCCGACCTAGTTCGGCTTTGTTAGGGGCAGATCATGCCTACTAAACCTGGTTGACTTCTTTGAGACAGTCACCAAGGCCATAGATGAGGGAAAGGTTGTTCACACAGCCTACCTTGACCTCGCCAAGGCTTTCGACACCATTCCCCACTCAGGTGTTACAGAAAAACTCACCAGCCTGAACATAAACCCCTATGTCACAAGATGGGTTGCCAGTTGGCTTACAGACTGAACTCACATGATAAGAATAGGTCCAGGTCCAACTCTGAACCAGCCACAAGTGGTGTCCCTCAAGGCTCGGTCCTGAGACCCCTACTGTTCGGCATATACTTCTCAGAAGTACAGGCAAAGACAGGAGGACTATGGCTAACCAAGTTCACCGATGACTGCAAACTGGGAGCCATAATTGACTCTCTGGCTGACACGGACATCCTCCAAAAGGGCCTTACAGAGACGGACACCTGGTGTCAAAGTCATGGCCTCAAGCTAAATGCCAAAAAATGCATGGTCATTCCGTTTGGGAAAAACAAAACACCCACGAATTACCACATAGGTGGCAGCCCCCTTAATACAGAAGAGGTAATAAGAGATCTGGGGATCCAGGTAGATAGTAATCTCTCCTTTGGCAATCATATTGCCAAAGTAAGAAAAAAAAAAAAAGATTACTGGCCTCAAACATATGTCCTATGCAGCCCGACTGAAAAAACTCTGGCTGTACTCAGTGGCATATCGCTTACTCAGAGGTGATCTCTGCCTGACTTACAAAGCCATGTCCAACTCAGAATTGATGGAAATGCTCCACCTAAAGAAATCCAAGTCACTGCGATCCACGTGCTCTAGTGAGCTAAACCTCACCACAACAATAAATAGAGCATGCTGGAGGGATAGATTCCTGTCACAGAGACTCCCCATGCTTTGGAACAAAATTCCAAACTACTTTAAGCAGAGCCCCTCACTAACACTCTTCAAGAGAAACCTTGATGAATGGATGGGTAACAGAAAATACACCCCTGGGAATCACTTCATTGGCTCTGCTTGGCAGAGGATCAGTTAATTAATCAATGGGGCAGCGATAGCCGACACACTGTGGCTAGGCTTATAAATGCCCTCGGGCAGATAGCCTAGTACCTACCTATGAACCTATGTGGACTCTTGTCAGGAGTATCATGAGAGTCATAGATGGCATGAGATATTCCCTCAGAGTGACCATAATCTGAGTGGAAAACCTTAGAAATAGATTTAAATAAATATCTATTTTTTTCCTGTGGAAGAAAAGCTCTTTGAACTGGAGTGTCTTTTTGACATTCCAGAAACACAATCCTGTGTGAGGGTGTCAAGAAAGACTTGAATGTTTTCTTAGAACCCCATATTGTGCAAGCTAGTTCATACCTCTCAGCTGTACAGATTTTCGCAGAATGTCCAGATTTTTGCCTCAGATATTTGGTCTGTTCCTCATAAAATCTGTGGTTTTCTGGCAAAACACAAATGATTGAAGTCACTAAATGTAAATAATGACAAACTTGAGTTTTAGACTTCATAGCCTTCAGAAAATGCATGTTAACACAAGTCCTGTTATTCTAACAGCTTTCTATGTTTATAAGAGCAATATTTCAAATCTGTCCCTATTTTTGGGCCTTTGCCCAACCCCACCTCACATTATTTTAGGCTTTGTCCAGATTTCTTGTGTTAAGAGGTTGTGAGGTATGTTTCTCACCCAAGAGATAGGTTGCTGACATTTTGAAAGACTCTGCAAAGATAAGCAGGTTGTCTGAATATGGAAGAATGTGGATACCCTGTAGCCTGCATTGAGCTATAACTGGAGCTAGGCACTTAGTAAACAATCTTGGTGCAGTGGATAGTCAAAAGGGTAAGGCAGAGAAGCGATAATGTGATTAAGACCCACAAAGTCTTAAGAAACACCTGAAGTCTGGATGAATAGTTATGTGATGGTATCTTTTAAGTATAGTGTTTCCAGGAAGGAGGAGGAAAAAGAGGCAACATGTTATGAAGTGAAATTTTGAATTTTTGCACTGTCACAAACAGGTTTAAGAAACAAAAATCCAGAACTGATCTCCAACCATTTTCTTTCTTTGGGACTAGGAGCTTCCTTGAATAAAACTCCTTCCCCACCTATAAAAAGGAACTGGTTCTTTTACTCCTTGGGACAGCATGTGATGAAGAACAGGTGGAAACCAAAGACTCTGATTTGTAAGATGAGGAGCGACCCTCTGGGAAGGAGGAATTTCTTTCCACTGCCATTTGTAACTTTGATGAATCATTTTCAGAGCCCATTTGTTTGAAACAATTTGGTGGCAAAGAGAAGATGCAAATTTCAGACTTTCTCTAAGGGAAAGAGGACCAGGGTGGGAGGGGGCCACAAGGTAACTTGAATAGTCATTCAGGCTTGTTGGAATGCCCTTGGTTTTGGGAGGTTTGAAACATCTTTTTGTAATTTCTTTTCAAAAGACTGTTTACCCAAGAGACTGTTTAATCTGTTTTTTGCCGAAATTGGATGATGAGCAAGAAAATCCCTTGGACAATTTGGAAAATGAGGGCTGAAATATCTTGGAGATTCCCTAGATCAATTTGCTTCTTTCATCAGATTTTTGATCAACTCTGCAGCAAAGGGGGCGGACACCAAATCTCTGTTAAAGGAAGAATTCAGGATTTCATTTTTTTTACATCATCTGTGAGATTCTCAGAATGCAGCCAAGCAAACCATCTTAAAACAGTACCAGAGGCCATAGCCCTGGAAGATGTATCAGCAGAGTCATACACACACACACACACACACACACACACTGCAAACAATGTGTAGTGTGACCTGTGCAAAAGAAGAAACCAAGTTATTTAAAGCAGATATTTCTTCACAAGAAGAAACTAGAAAAAAATCATTCCTCATGCTTTCACAATAGGTCAGGATAAACTGTAACGTATGAGCCTGCCAGTTTAAAATTTTGAAATTCAAAGTTGCAGGATATATTCACTTTTTTCCCATACCTGTCAATAATTTTCACATCCTTATTAGCCAGAGTAGGATTAGAATTAACTAAGTGCTTAGCAGCAGAGGAGTCAACTAAGCTATAGCTGCTGTGTCAGGTTTAGGAATAGTGTATAAACATTTAGCTCATTACATCTGAGTGATGCGGTGGTGGTGCTGCTGTAGCGTTGTCGCTTCACAGTTAGACGTTGCCCGTTCGATTCTCAGTTAGACCGTCTACTGTGTGATGACATGCATGAATGGGCGTTCCTTCGTTGAAGGTTGTGCGTTAGGCCCGGCAAGCCAGCATGTAAAACTCTACTGCCAATCATTAGCGGACCGGAGTTCCGCTGTGGCGATCCCTAACCAGGAAAAGCCGAAAGACACACACGCACATCTGAGTGATGCCACCAGGCATATCTGCAGTTAACTCCTACTGCTGTCTCTAGGCATCAAATATTGCTTGTTCATATTTGGATCAATAATTCCAAAAATATGCTATGTACAAGGTTTAAAAAGATTTCATCTTAAAGCTTACATAATGGCAAACTCAACTGCATTAATATTTGACCTCAGTCTAGTGCAGGTAAAGAGATATTAACTGTTTTTATGATATTAATTTTATATAAATATAATTTTCACATTTTTCTAAATATTTCAACAACCAAGTAACACTGACAGAACTCCTTAGCCTCATATGAAAGCTTTCAGCTAGATAAATAAAATGCTACTGACAGTATGTGTGTGTGTAATTTGAGTGGTTGCTGAGATATTGTAAGTTGTTTATAAAACATTACAAATGTAATAGTTACTGTGTTTACTGTGACTTGTAAAATTCAGTTTAAGACCTAGAACCTAAAGAATACTACCACTATAAAAATAGTTTGTGCTGAAGGGTTTGCCATTTATACTTATTTCATAACCTCTATGGTTCCAGAGATATGAACATTTGTTTGAAATGTGAGGACATAATTTGATTCTGTCAAAAGGCTTAAGTTTTGCCCATTGGAAGTTACAGTGCAAACTTCCTGAGCTCCATTGGAGTTAATGAGTTAAAAGACTGTGAGGAATTTTATACATCCTGTGTGCCTTTTTTAGGGGACACCTAGCTGAATATCAGGATAATTGCAGGCAGTAAGACATGCATCCTCTAAAGTAGGAAAGATGGGTGTAGGTTCTGGAAAATCCTTCTGTAACAATTTATAGTATTTTCTAAAGGACTGCGAAACCTCGGTGTTCTCCCACTGAAAACACTGGGACATTGTAGCAATAGTCTCAGAGAAAGAGAAACCCCCCACAGGGAGAAGTGGTTTACTATCACATATTCGATTGTCATTTAGACAATCGAATATGTGCGAAAATCATTTTTTTGAACAGAGAGTTCGATCACCACAATGTCGAACCTGACATGTGCGAACAGCTGCTATTGTCAGCTTCAACATTGCGGTGCAGATTGCACTATAGTGGGGATCGGGGAAAGTACCCTTACCCTTACTGTAGTGTGATCTCAGAGTTTGTATATATAAGTAGGGGGTGGGGGGTGCAGGGGGGCTTGCCCCCCTGCAAACATTATTGTTAGTTGTGGGCAGATGTGAGCATTTCAGCAAAGTGGATATTCGACATTGCTGAAATGCTCCGTTCGATATTTCGGTTGCTCAGTGTTTTGATTTCCGACAATATGTGTCGGAAATCATTGCGTTCTTCTAAATGACGTTCGCAAATATGATAGTAAACTGGGAGAAGCAGAAAGTGAGCTCTCCGCTGGGACCGAATTAGAAATCTGAGGACAAAACCCTGAATCCATCCCTGTATATGACTTTTCAGATTCAGAATCTTGAATCTGTTCTGGAAATGAGGCATCCCTCTCTCTTTCTCTCTCTCTCTCTTTTTTAACAGAAACTACTCTACAAGATGGATCAGTATCTTGAATCAAACCCTGAACCAGTCCCAGTAAACTACTCATATTCAAAGAAATTTGAGTAGGATTGGATACAAGCTTTGTTTTACTATTTCTTTTTTTGACAGGAAAAATGGGGCCAACCATGTTGCTAATGGCAGCTTCTGCTTCCCCAGAGATGGGCACAGCATTCTGATACAACAAGGGAAATCTTCCCTATTCCCTTTCCCAGGGCCGACAAGAGTGGCTGTTATTTGCCCACTGAGGGGACCCCCAACATCTGCAGAAAACGTGGCTAACCACTAGTACGTAATGGCTGTATATGCTACACCAGGGGTCTGGGGTAAAAGATGAATGGTCTGAGGTACAACAAATGGCGCAGCAGTCACCCACATGTGGCTGAGGCAAATTGCTAGCTTGCTGTGGTGGAAAAGGCTTATTGCTTAACCTTTCCTTTTTGTGGCTGGAAGAACAACTGACTGTGGAACTAACCATTTTTTCCATGGTCAAGCCAAAAATGACACCTGTATGCTGGGGAAAAACAAATGCCAGTATAACTACCAGTCCACAAAAGTTACTTTTTATTTTTGACAGAAAAGACATAGTAAAAAGCATTTTCAATTACCATGGCAGCCCCACAGTGGAAAAATAAACAATTTCTTTACAAAAAATATTTTATCAGTTACTTAACACTACTTTTAAAACTGACAGAAACAATGAGCGCACCGTTTAAAAATATGTTAGTGTCGAGACAGTCTGTAAAAACACAACGCTGTTAACTTTAAAATAGCTTTCCTGAAGAGGAAAATAATAAAATATCAGTAAAACACAAAAAAATAGAAATGTTTTTTCCCCAAAGGGAACTTGTTTACCCAGCTAAGAAAAGCACAAGCTGACTGTTAATCCTTGCAAGCCTCAGAATGACTGTACTGTTTGGTGGGAAGAAAACACTGAAGGTCTTCGTGCCCAAACTCATTTTTAGTCAGCTCAGCTTGAGCTGCTTGACAGTTTGGGTGCATGTAAGGTTAGAAATTGACTGGCTCATATATCCTTGGCAGGATATAACTAATATAGCTAAGGCTACTTCAGCAATGATTAATATGAACATCATCTGCTTTTCACCATTGTCTTCAGCAGTGGGGACGATGTGCGTTTTTAATTCTAGATGTCGAATACATGGAAATGTGTATTTGCTCGGAAGTATATTTATTATTTTTTATATGATATAGTCTGTCCAACTTAACTTGGCTAATTGCTACAAGTACAGTCCGCTCAGAGCCTGGGAAAGTCTTTTAGGTGCTTTCGCCTCCTTTGCTTCCATAATGCTCCATCCCTGCTGTCATCTCCAAATCTCGTTTGTCATGACCAGTGAAGCATCAAAGAGAAATGACCCCAGGCTTTTGTTAATACATCTAGCACTTGGTGTTTGGTTTGCCAAACAATTTGTTCTTTTCAGCAATTCATCCAGTTGTCTACACTTGCAAAGTACAGATGTCCTTCAAGGATGCATCTGCAGTCATAACATATGGGTTGTCCTGCCTCAGGCAGCCCTTCGGTCGGCCGGATTCCAAAGTCTGGGTCTGGCCTCGGCTGATGTCACACTTTCCCCGACGTCAGAGCTTCTGGGGTATAAAGGCATCAGCCGACACCATTTTCCTCAGTCTTTCTTGCTGCGCGGTGCCCAAAGCAGAAGCTGTTCGCAAGTGCCGGTCGGTCAGATCCAGAGATTTCAGCTACCGAAGACTTCGAAAAAAGCTAAGTACCCCATTGGGGACTCTTTCTTGCCTCAGCCAATGTCAGACAAAGTAAATAATTGTTTAACTTGTGGGAAACAAATACCTCATAAGGATTTCCATTCTTACTGCCTTCCTTGCTTAGGCCCAGACCACGATGTATCAGCTTGTTTAGCCTGTGCCTTCTTCAACCGACGGACTCTTAAATGTCGGTCGGAGTTTGCAGAGGAGTTTTTTGGAACCGATTTTGCTTATAAAATGCCGTCGGAGACTCCGACTATGCATATGGTCAAAAAACGCAAGGAAAAGGACCAACACTCTTGGCCCACAGTTTCGGCTGAAACCACGGCTAGGCCTACCGCGAGTGTCTTGGTTTCGGCTGAAACCGAGTCCACGGTTATTCCTACTACCGAAATCATACCTCCGACCACCGAGGCCAGAGAGGCCCCGGCTGAGTCGGCTTCAGAACTCCCTACCGAAGCTAGTGTTCAGGATTTGTCCGACACCATACCGCTGGACATTTCAACTCCTGCACGTGGGGCAGCTAGGCCCCCAGCTTCTATGTCTATAAAGGCCTTCTCCAGGGCTAAAGCTGCCAAACTTTCAAAAGCTATGCCTGCCAAATCTCTATCCCAGAGGCCTTCCTCTAGTTCTCAGATCCTCAGTCTTGCTGAGGACCTTATCTCCTTAATTAGGGGTTCCCAACATCACCCGGACAGGGCCTCCCAGCCTCCTCCAGACAAAAGGCCCAGGGCTGACCCCTCTGAACCTCACTCCTCAGATTACTCCACGGATGGATCTGATTTGTCAGACCACCAGGAAGGGGTCTACTCTCCTTATGAGGATTCAGATGCAGAAGAATCTATCCCTTCAGCCTCCCCCCCTGAAGAATTTTCCTTTGGGGAGACTTTACACTCCATGAGAGAACACTTTCAATGGCAGGGACAGGATTTCTCTGATTCTAGAAAAAGATTAAGGACCTTTTTGCATTTGCCCCAGCATAGGCCCTTAGCTATACCTCCAGTTCTAACTGTAATTGATGATGTGTACAATGATGTCAGTACTGCACCTGATTCTCTTCCTCCGGCCCCCGCCAAACCTGACAGATATTACAGGGTCCCGGATTCTCACTTTCACTTGTATAAATCCCATGCTGCAGACCCAGAAACTATTTCTCAGGGCCCTAAAGGGATTGCAGCCGCTACTGCCAAAAATCCCCTACCCTCTGAAAGAGAGTCTAGAGCATTAGAGAGATGGGAAAAAAAGGTTTATACATCTGCTACTCTTTCTGCCAGGGCATTAAACTGTCAATTCCATATGATACAGTACCAAGAATTTTTGTTAGATCAGCTAAATAAGAAACTTTCTTCACCTGAACCCTTAGACCGTAAATCCCTTCAGGATTTGGTACACAACTCACAACAGGTCAGTAATCATTTCTTAAAATGTGGCTATGATGCACTGGAGGCTTCATTTAGATCAGCTATGACTGGGGCAGTAATTTGTAGGCATGCCTGGCTGAAGGAACAATCTTTGCCAGACCAGGTCAAGGCTAAACTCCTCGATGCTCCAATGGAGAAACAGCATTTATTTGGCTCCCCTGCACAGGAGATTCTAAAGAAGGTTGAAGAAAAAGCAAAATCTGTGCAAACAGTTAAAGATTTCCTGCAAGTTCAACCACCGAGGTTCAGTAGGAACTGGCCTACAAAGAATTGGTCCTTTCCAGATTCCTCCAGAGCACAGAGAGGCAGAAACAGGCGCCCTAGAGGCAGAGATCAATCCAAGGGCCCCTACAGAGGCCGCCAGTGGCAGCCTGCCAACCAGAGGAGTAGTGCAGCAGCTACAACTACTACCACTACTACAGGACAGACACAATGACTTGACTCTGATTCCGCCTACCAGGGATCAACTGGAAGCACCCTTGGGCGGAAAGCTGGCTTTATTCTCAAAAAACTGGCATTGCATTACAAAGGATACATGGACATTGCAAATAATAGACAAAGGATACAGGTTTCACTTCCATACTTTGCCAACAAGAAGCGGAATGCCAAACCTTCCACCAAACCAGAAGGCAGAGGCTTTAAGACAAATCAGCAAGTTACTTCAGATGAAAGCTATAGAAAGGGTACCATCTACAGAACAAGGCCAAAGATTTTACTCCAGACTATTTCTTGTGCCAAGGAAAGAAAACCAATGGAGGCCTATACTCGACCTGTCCGCACTGAACACTTATCTCATTGTGCCAAAATTCAAAATGCTGACCCTACAGCAACTTCTTCCCATGTTGGGCAAGGAGTCTTGGCTGGTGACTCTAGATCTCAAGGAGGCATACCTGCATGTCCCTATCCGACCAGATTGCAGAAGGCACCTCAGATTTCTTGCAGGATCAGAGCATTATCAATTCTCAGCATTGCCCTTTGGCTTATCTACTGCCCAGAGTATTCACGAAATGCCTGGCATCAGTAATTGCACACTGCAGACTTCAGGGAATTCAAATTTATCCATACCTGGACGACTGCCTAATACAAGCGGACAACAAGAAAAAATTGTTAAAGGACTTGGCCTATGCTATACACCTGCTACAAACCTTGGGATACACAGTCAACATCCAAAAGTCAAGACTAGTACCATCCCAAAGGATAACCTTTTTTGGGTGCGGATCTGGACACAATCACCCAGATGGCTTTTCTCACAGAAGAAAAACAAAAACAACTTCCAGATTACTTTATGGTTCTGACAAGACAAACTCATCTTACTGCAAGGAAAGTCCTGCAGGCCCTGGGTCACATGGCATCCTGCATAATTTTAATCCCACATGCCAGGTTGCATATGAGGAAATTACAATGGTACCTAAGGAATGTATGGTCTCAACACAGTCACAGTCTGGAAACCATGATACAATAATTCCATGCCTTCAAAAGGAATTCCTATGGTGGTCTCAGGCCTGCCAGTCCAACAGAGGGTTGCCTTTCAACAAACCAAAAACAAGCCAAACCATCACCATGGACACCTCAGACCGAGGATGGGGAGCGCACATGGAGGACAAACGAATCCAAGGCCTATGGCCTCAAGGGCAGCTAAGCATGCACATAAACCAAAAGGAAATGCTGGCAGTGAGACATGCAATCGAAGCATTCAGACCCTTCCTCCACCAAGGACATCTGCTAATAAGGACAGACAACACCACGGTCATGTGGTACATAAACAAACAGGGAGGCACACATTCCTACCCTCTATGCCGGATGGCTATGGATCTGTGGAACCTATGCCTGAATCTCAATATTCAACTGCAGGCCAAATTCGTTCCAGGAAAAGAAAATACACTGGCAGCCAGTTTAAGCAGAACTACCATGGATGCACACAAATGGATGCTGCACCCAGACATCTTCAAACTTATAACAAAGACATGGGGAATGCCAGAGATAGATCTGTTCGCCTCCCCACTCAACCACCAACTGAAGACATTCTGCTCAAGGACATACCACCCACAAGCATGGAGGGTGGACTCTCTCTCTTTCAGCTGGAATGCCCTAACAGTATATGCCTTTCCACCTCTCCCATTGATGTACAAGGTTCTACTGAAGATCAGGGAGGAACAGCCAAAAGTGATACTAATAGCTCCGGACTGGCCAAGACAACACTGGTACCCACTACTGAGAAGCATGTCTCAGGCAAATCCATGGCCTCTTCCTCAATGGCCTCTTCTTCTAACGCAGAACAATTTCAAGACCCTGCATCCCAACTTGAAAACATTACAGCTAACTGCCTGGAAAATTCCTTAAAACCCAACCAAACTGTTTTGTCTCAGAGGGTGAAGGACATTATCCTGGAGGCTTGCAGACCTTCCACAAGGAAGACATACTCAGCTAAATGGAAGAGATTTCTTATTTGGAGCACATCAAAGGGCACAGATGTCACAGTGGCAAACCTAGCACACATCCTTGAATACTTAGCAGAATTGTTCCACAATGGCCTGTCTTATTCTTCCATTAAGATTCATGCTTCAGCAATTTCAGCAGAATACAATATGGATCCACCTATCTTCTCACACCCTCTTCTCAGGCAATTTTGAGAGGGATCAAAAATGTTAAACCTCCAAGAAGACCCCCTCTACCTGCATGGGATCTCAATTTTGTGCTGGAAAAACTGACTCTACCTCCCTTTGAACCAGCAGCATCAGCAGACCTACAGTTCTTATCATGGAAAACAGCTTTCCTTCTAGCAATCACTTCAGCAAGAAGAGTATCTGAGTTACAGGCATTAATGGCAGTGCAGCCTTTTCTTATTTTTCACCAGGATAGAGTGTCATTAAGAACCAATCCTACTTTCATGCCAAAGGTGGTATCTAGGGTATCCTTGAACCAAGCTATTCACTTGCCAACGTTCTTCCCTAACCCACAGAAAAAAGGGGAAAAACTTTTGCACACCTTGGATATACACAGATAACTATGCTACTATTTGGACAGAACAAAAACTAGCAGAAAAACTGACCAACTTTTTGTAGCATATGCAACAGGAGTGCAAGGAAGAGCAATTTCCAAACAGACAATTTCAAAATGGATAGGAAATTGCATTCACTTTTGTTACTCCTTTCATGGAAAGACAGTTCCTGAAAGTATCAGGCCTCACTCCACAAGGGCCACAGCCACCTCTACAGCTTTCCTACGAGGGGTGGCTACCAAGGACATTTTAGAAGCTGCTACTTGGAGCTCCGTGCATACATTTGCCAAGCATTACAATCTACCTTTATACTCCAGATCCCGAGCAGGGTTTGCAACTGCAGTACTGCAGGGGATCTTAACTACACCATCCTTCTCTTAGTACCCCCTCCCCCAGATTGGCTATGGTATTCTACCCATATGTTATGACTGCAGATGCATCCTTGAAGGACATAGTACAGTTTTGTACCTACCATAAATGTAGATGTCCGATAGGTATGCATCTGCAGTCAGGATTACCCACCCTCCTTCCCCTCTGTGGTATTCCTAGGGTGCTTACCCCTCTTTCAGCTAGCTGGGGGAATCTATTATGGTGTATTTGTTTGTTTATACATGTGTATATTTTGCAAATGTTTGGAACTTTTCAGCATTTATCCAAATTTAGCCTTCCTAGAGGGCACCTGGCATCTGGGGCAAGAAAAACTGAGGAAAATGGCGTTGGCTGATGCCTTTATACCCCAGAAGCTCTGATGTCGGGGAAAGTGCGACATCAGCCAAGGCCAGACCCAGACTTTGGAATCCGGCCGACCGAAGGGCTGCCTGAGGCAGGACAACCCATATGTTATGACTGCAGATGCATACCTATCGGACATCTACATTTATGGTAGGTACAAAACTGTACTGTCAGCTCTTTCCCTTTTAATTAACTACTGTTATAACTCTTATCTTAACTTCAGTAAGCAGTCATATATCAGGTACTATTAATGTTTTTGGTTCGTCTGAGGCATTCCCTGATCTCATGATGGAGATTACTCGTTGTATACAGTGTTGTTGTTCTGCGTGGAATGTTTTATATTTGTGAAGTTAATTGTACTTTGTTTATCCATGATAATTGCATACAATAATCTGGATTTAGAAAATGCTGCCCCGCCCCAGGGCAGACATTTCTTTTCTGTGGTGGTGTGTGGAGCAAAAGTGTTATAAATGAATTTATTAATTTTGAAAGGATTTCTGCCAAGAGACTCCTCTGCTGAGAATAAGCAAAAGAAAATGGACTAGTAAAAGGGGGATATAGACATCCCTGCTGCTTCACTAGGATTCTATTTCCTCCTGAAAGACCAACAGTATAGAGGATAGTTCCACTGTTGTTGCACTAGATAAGCCTAGGGCTAGACCTTCTTCATACTCTGTTTCTATTCTAAATTTATACATGCAGGGGCAGCTTAAGCCGAAGCTTCCATTTTTGGAAAAGACTGAATAGTGTCATCTGTCTGAGCCTGAGCTGCCTGAGGTTTGGTACCCTCCAGATTTCATTCATGGCTCATTCTGCCCATTCTCTTTGCAGTGCTTTTGTGAATCTTATTGTGAACATAGAGGAGATTGAGAACTTTAGTTAAGGGTCACTTGGAGATGGATGTTCTTCTCCCTCTGGTTCTGTGGTAGTTAAAGAGACTTTGTTATTACTCTCCCATGTCAAGGCCCGCTTATTAGTCCCCATCTCAGTGACAATAGAAATCACCACTTCCTTTGCTGCTGTCAGGTCTTTTGATGCTTGTAATGTCAGCACTAGTTTGGTTGATGCTGACTGTTACTGATGGCCAGAATGTGTATATTGCTGATATTTGCACTGTTGTCCTTGATGTTCGTGAAGGTATCATCATTGTTGGTATTCAACTCCTCAGACACAATGTTACCTGACCTGGTATCTACATTGAGATGGGTCTTGTCGCCAGTGCTGCTGTTGTGTGGTTCAGCCACCAGCTTCTCGGGGATGTTGACCCCTGCATAGTAGAGTTAACAAGGACCAACTTTGCATCAGGATCAAATGAGAGAGAATACATACCCAGTGCATTAGGATCTAATGAGATGGAATACACAAATGCATCAGGATCTAATGAGGTGGAACACACACCAATGCAGCACCTTCTGTTGAGTGAGCATCCCTGGGGCTTGCACAGGTATCAGTCTTGGCCTGAATTTTATTTATTTATTTATTTGCAGTTTGTTGACCGGGAAAGTCCATTGGGCCAGTAAGAGCCCTTTTTCAATGGAGGCCCGGGGAGAAATGCTCCAGATACATACATTCAGAAATATCAGCAATACATATGGTAAGTTAGTACAATACATTACAAAAACAAACTCAGCATGTTACAGTATATTACAAAAACAAACTCAGCAATAGTTACTCATACTTTTTAGTCCTTTGCCCCTCCATCTTCACACAAGAGAGACAGAGGAGTGGAGAGCCAACAGTGGGATTGACAGCTTGTGTCCTGGTCTCTCTCATCATCTTTGTCCTCCGAGTTCTCCCCTCCATGTATCCCAAAGAGCAGGAGGTAGCACTTCTATTCAACAGGAGAGTCCACACTGGTCATGGGCACAGCTGAAGGACAGCAGTCCCACACTCCCATACTGATGATGTGAAGTTTGGGGGAAATGCTTGACGTGTATAACAAGGGAATTTGGCCTGTTGACCCCATCTCAACTTCAGACAAGTGCTTGCTTAAAGTTTTCCCACTCGCCCTCAGCTACTTCTTCGGTGTCTCTCCTTACAGTAACAAGTTACAATGGTTCAGGTAGAATTGTTAGGGCACCTGTATATTACAGTGGGTGTTAGTGTCCAGACCTTTTTGGACTATTCTCAGTTACATGAGTGGAAAAAGAGCTATGGATAACCAGATGTACTGATGATTGCAAGCTGGGTAACATAATTACTTCTGTAAAAGATGCAGAATATCTATAAGATTCCAATATGGTCTATACTGGATGATAGCAAATGTGGTCAGTTTGTCCATGTAAAGGTATAAAGCACTGTTCTCTCAGTATGTTTGTGCGTGCGTGTATGTATGTGATATACTACAATCATATACAAATGGTAAAAGCAATACAGAATTCTTTTTTTTTTAAATGAACACTTTCCTCCTTTCCCATTGCTAAAAAGTATAGCTGATGTCAAGAAAAAACTATAGTTTAGGTTGTTTATTTATAGTATTTAATGAAATGAGAAAAGACATTTTGTCTATATTCAAAAAAACAAACAGAGAAGTAATACAAAGTTGTAGTAGCCCCTCTATCTCACCATCCCACAGCTAAGAAAACATACGTGCAATAGCACTTCATTCATAAACTGCAAGGAAAAGGCCAGGAAATTATGCAGCTCATTCATTTATTAGGCACATAGAGCTGAATGAATTAATGGGTCCCTTTCAAAAGTACACTTTTTTGCAGCTCAAGAACTGTTTTGAGTGTCTGCTGTATTATTGCATTTTATTTGCTATTTCAGCTGCCGGTCACTACATGTAGCTATTACAGCACAGCTCCAATTATTAAAAAAAGTACTGAACAGTGGCATTTGACAGAATTTTATGGCTAGAATGATGGTACATTTCATTCGTTGTTTCATTTGGTGTTCTTTGAATGGAGAATTTGTGTTTATTTTATTACAACTTAACATGATTTTGTTGAACACGGTTATCGACCTGTGGTGTTTTTTTTTTTGTGTGTGTGGGGGTAATATTCTGAATCTGTGATGTACTTACTTGTACATTTTCTGTGCATGTAGAAAGGTGCCTGTTGTGCATCTCAGTAACAGCAAATCCATTCAGCAAGCAGTTGTTTACTGTTGTATGGGGGGAAGGAAAGTGGGGAAAAAGCTTTTGCAACATCTTTGTCATTTACAAGAAACGAACTTGGGGAAGAAAAGATGCCTGGATCCAATCAGATCATTCAAGACAAACAGCTGCCACAGTGGTAACATCTTTGTCTTCTATCACAGTATCTGTTCGGAACCCTTCAACAGAAAGAGGTGTGCACTGAAGGAAGCGCTATGAAATTCCATATCCTTGGGAGTCATTCTGTACAGACAGACAAACAGCAAATAAGCGGAAAATCTGTCTGTGTAGTACAAGTTGGATGCAACATAAGTAGCTAAGGGGTACAAACCATATGAAAAAAATCCATTTTGAGCACTTCAGTCAAGACTTGGCAAGTGTGAAGAAAGGAAGTTAAGTGTTTTTATTACTATTTCAGTAACAGCGGAGGCAACAAATGACAGTTCTGTAATACTTTAAAATGACTTATGGAAATTGAATTTAATGCCGATACAAATTATTTTAAGATAGTACAGATACTAATAACAAGAGGGAATCACTGACTGAGTGAGATACTATGTTAGTTCATATTTCTTGCATACAGTTTACTGAGAAGAAGCTTTTGAAAAAAAAAATAAGAGTCAGTGCAATGGAAAAACTAAAGTAAGTTAAGTGAGTTGAGTGATCCATTCAAGGCAAAATTGTATAAGCATGCTTGGAATGTTCTATGGTCTCAGAGGATGCAAATAACATTGTGATTTTCAGATGCTCTGTACTTTCCATAAAAATGAACTGTCTTTTTATGACTGATTGTACCGCTGAGCAAACAAGATGAAATTATTATTTTTCTTTTTATTTTAATATTTGTAAAAACTTATCTAGTACTACATATCACAGTGCCCCTTGAAATCGGAGTTATTTCTTACCAGAGCTTTTTCCAGAAATCTGGAAACTCAGCATTGCAGTGATCTTTATATCACATATTAATTTCTCACTTAAAGTCTTTAGCACTCCATAGCAGAAAGTTAAGAGATGTAGGAAATGGAGCCAGAGAGATTTTGTCCTGTGACCATTGGGTGCCTGTTGTATATTGAAGTAATACACTCTCTGGTAAGTCAACACATTGAAAGAAAAAAAAAACTGCTCACACTCAGTGCTAATGACAATTATAACCCTGGAGGATAAGCATGAACTTCTAATTCAAGAGTTTGTTTCTATTGTAACTGAGTAAAAACTGGTTTTACCCTTTGATTTTTGTAACATATTTTGGTCTATATTTGAAAACTTGTATGCATCTGTTTTATGAGGATAAGCCCTCCACGCATTTGTAACTTTCCTCTTTTAAGTCAAATTTAACACCAAGTAAGGATTAATTTTTACAACAGTATTCCTTGTTATCAGACTGTTACCCTTTATTCATGACCTGTATCAATTTAATAATAACTTAAAGACTTGGGGGTTTATTAAAAAAAGCTTTTTTTCAAGAGTAAAAAAAAAACAATGTGAACATACATTTTGTACCTGCAGTTATTTGCAATTTATGCTCCAGCATAGCAGATGATCTGACTGCCTTTAGATCTCTCTTTTTTTTTTTTGTACTTCCTCTTTACAAATTCTTGTATGTTAAGTAACACCTGCTGTTTTCTCTTGAGTTGGGGCTGGTAACTAGTTAAAAATATTTTTCATCCACTTTGCATATTGTATGTTTTTTTGCTAAATATAGACCACTTACAGATGAAGCAAATACCAGGCAAAATGCATGATTTGCAAGGCCTGGTACAGTTCGTATTCTGAGGTCAGGACATAAATGGCATGCTTTAGTTTTATTTCAGGTATGCTTCATTGTAGTCTGTGCTAAGAAAGCACGTAGTTGAATAATACTAAGAATTAAATTACTTAAAGATGTTGTATATGAACATTCATAAGCACAGCATTTGCATAAAAAAATTCATTCACAAGTACAGCATTGTGTAAATTGCATGGTCCACACCCTTTTAAGAATATGTAGCACATGGAGCCAGGGAGCAAACCTTGGTAGTGTGAAGCTCTATGCAGTCAAGTCAGATACACTCCCTGCTCTTTTGCCTTATCTTCACATGTAATGGACACTCTGTGATCAGTCATGCACATTTTTATTCAGTCACAGCTTTCCATCAGACCTGTGTGGGTTGTTGCATTGTTTTCTTTCTGCCTGTGGAAGTATTGTTATTGCAGCTGTAAAATTTCATCCAAGTCATCTTGATGTGCAATCAGCCAGACACTGGAGTGGGATCCATTCTAAATTAATTTCTGCAGTTTATTACAGCTGATAAAGAATAGGATTAGGAAACTGATATAAAACACAGATTAGGTATAATAACAATTAACATTATCCCTCTTCACAAAGGAGGAACTTCAACAAACATTAATAACTTTAAACCTATAGCAATCTTATCTCCCCTCAACAAAATACTTGGAAAATGTATTCAGAAACTATGTCCTGCAGGAAGAACTCCTATCCCCTACACAACATGGCTTCCGTCCTTCCCTTAGTACTAGCACCGCCCTTCTAACCTATATAGCTGCTGTCAGTAAAACTAGAGAAAATAGCTAAAATTTCTCTAAATATTAAATGATTGTCATATACCTTGTATCATTTTTTAACCAATGTTTTTCTATTATGTCTAATTTGTTATAGTTATTTAAACTGCAGATGTTTTTGTTTTATTTCTGAAGATTGAAAAATTATTCTTCTTAAAGTATTTTGTAATAATTTGGAGCTTCCCCCAGGCCTCCACTGAAAATAGGCTTCTGCTGTGTTGGACTTCCCTGGTAGTCAAATGTCAATACATAAATAAAAAAAAAATAATGTTTTCCCAGGAGTTATGTTTAGATTTATCAAACTCTCAGTGTGTCCCCACCATACCTTGTCTCATTTTACCTTCTCAGGTAAGTTTTTTAATTGGAAAAGTAACTACCCTCCTGACTATACCTTTGTTATCAAGATGCCAGGATGCAGATGACAAAAATTTACCTTCTTGTCTTCTTCATCATCAACCCCCCCTTCCACTTTTCTAAATGGGGTTGGGGTGTTGTGTCAACTGTAGAAATCTCTCAGTTCATTGCCTGTCTCCTACTTTCTTCGACAGTCATGCCTGACTGTCACAGGTCTTCTCTGACACAGTCCGTCCATCCCTTTGTTGGAGACCTTTGTTTCCTCTTGCCTTCTTCCTGTTTATCCCAAAGCTTCTTCACCAGATTGTCTTCAGCTTTTCTGTGCATGTGCCTTTGCCACTGCAATTTGTTCTCTTTGACCTTCTCTTTAATTGGAACGATTTGGGCTTCTGCTTTGATGTCCTTATTCCTTTGTCTGTCGCACAGTGTGCATCCTGCCACCCATCTCAGACACTTTACCCCCATTACCTCTGGCTTCCTCACCTGTTTGCCTTTACTACCCAAGGTTTTGTATGATACACTTGTACTGATTGCTGTACTCTTTCGCATGCCTGACTTTCCAGCTTCTTTGGCATTCTTCTGTTAGATACTACCCCTGACACTCTTTGCTAGTTGGCTACAGCCCGTCTGATTCTAACTTTGCTCTACTGTCTGACTTCCCTGCTCCTCAGCCACCCCTTCCAAATACTTAAAGCTGTTAACTTGTTCCATTATTTCCCCTTTTATCTCAACTTTCATCATCTTCTGCTTCCCCCCATTTGCTGCAATTACAGCTCGCTTATCTGTACTCAGTTTCATCTCGAGTGCCTTCAGTTTTGCATTCCATTCCCCAGTCATTTGCCGAAATTCTTGTTTAGTGCCTGCCTGCCTGTAATGGTAGCCTGCATGAAACAGCTTTGTTGATCTTTTCCTTCTGACCTATTTGCTAATGTAGTGCATTACCAATGTGAACAACAGGGGGCTCAGAGCTGAACTCTGGACATCCACTTCCACTGGGAACCCTTTTGTTCATACTTGTGTCATTGGGTCCTTGTACATAGCCTGCAGTAATAATGTCAATTTATCTGTGAATGTCATATGCTTTCTCCAAGTCTAGGAATGCCCATTTGGACTTTTCTCGCATCTCTAGTTTCATTTCTGCTGTCTTTCTCACTATAAACATTGCGTCACTTGGGTTGTATCCATGACCTGAAGCCAAACCACTCATCTCTTTCTACTACTGAGAATACTTATTTATCGATCACTATGTCCAGAATATTCATGCAGTGCAACAAGAGTTTGATATCTCTATACTGTCCATAGTTGTGAATGTCTTGTTTGTTCTTGTACACACTGGCACTAGAATGCTTATTCTCTTGTCATCTGGGTTATGCATTTCTTTCCATAATGCTGCAAATAACCCCCTCAGGAGTCTTTTCTCCCTTAATTCAGCCAGCATCTTAGTCATGTCTGCCATGACCTCATCTAAACCTGCTGCTTTAGCAGGCTTCATTTTCTTTAGGGCTGTCCTTCTAGAGTGAGCTCTTCTTATTTCATCGTGGGCTCTGTCTGGAGTAGTACAGCTTCTGTGAGGTTTTCTTCATTCAGAACCTGCTAGAAGTAATCTTTTCATCTGCCTTTAATTTCCTGGGAACTGGTAAGCAGGTTATTGATGGCATCTTTTATGATGGATGCCTTATGACTGTCTTCAACTTTCTGTCTTTACCTTGCAACCTAATGGAGTTCCTTTGTGCCATATGCTGAGTCAGTTTCCAGAAGCTGGTAGAGTGCCTGTGAGGCCTTATTCTTTGCTACTACAGCTGTCTCTTAGCCTGTTTGCTAGTCAAACCAGTATTCCTTCTTAACGTAATCAGTCTTTTATATCTCCCATTTTCCTGAACTCCTCTTTCTTTTGACAACTTCCCTTCTAAAAATTGCCACCATGTTTCCTTATATACCTTATTTTCATATGTGGCTCGGCCACATATCTGTTCTGTGGTATTCACACATGCTGTTTTGAGGTGCTGCCATTCTTCAACTCCACAAGCTGGGCAACTGGACACTTTCTTATCATGATGGTCACAGTAAAGCTCCCCTGTGCAGTTAGCGGACTTTGGTACAGGTGAGTTTAGTCTGTTGCCGTACTCACCATAAATAGCCAGTTAGTTGGTGGTGTCAGTGATGGGGGCAGTAGAGGGAACACTGTGTCCTGTAAAAGTGAATGGCGCATAAATGTCATTGTTTCACTTAACTGTTCTGTGACTGTAAACCTGCACACCTGAAATAGACCAATACATAACACTCAACACAAAACACATAAAATGAACAGTGAAGGGGAAGGCAATTGAAAGCAGAGTAACTGGAAGAAAAATGATTGGATTCATTACTGTAGAAAGCAAAAGGTAATAGTTTTATCATAAAAAGAGTCACTGACTGATTTTGCAATATATTTTTTAAACAGGTATTTAGAGTAATAATCCCATATGATACTAACACAGATCTAATCTGCAGCCAGTGCACTCTAACAGTAACACGTTAATTAATTCCAAAGCTCACATCTCTGAACTGTCTGAATAAAACTGTAATCATAATTAAATGCATCTGCGCAGACATGTTCTTCTTCTTCTTTCGGCTTTTCCTGGTTAGGGTCGCCACAGCGGAACTCTGGTCCGCTAATGATTGGCAGTAGATTTTAATGGTGCAGAGGTGCCAGCTCGACGCCCAACCTTCAAGCATGTCTTTCGAATGCCACTCGACTGCAGGGAGGACATGCAGAGGGAGGCAGACATGATAGCACAGAAGGCGCTCCAGCTGAGAATCGAACAGGAAAACCTCTTGCTGTGAGGCGACAATGCTACCGGTGCACCACAGCGGCTTATCGTCTGTGCATGATCCAAAAAAAAAATAAATATCGTAGCAAACAATTTGCTGTAAACTAGTTCTTCAGGTGGTATCAAGCCATATACGTTTTTTTTCAGTAATTGCAGATGAACTAGTAAAGCAAGATACTCTGTTCATTCCTCAGTCTTTTGTTTTGCTATTTAGGTGCTACAGAACTCCTTCCCACTTCAGCACAGACTGGTGTAGTGCTACAAACTGTGCATGTTTTTTGTAGCAGTGCAAGTTTCCTTCCTACCAAAACAAAAAAGTGATATCCTTCCATATCACTGTTGTAGTAATCTTTACAATAGATATCTCTCGCCAAAAGTAGCCTGATGTCCAAACAGTATACAAAAGCTTACAGGTTGTAATAGTTGCACCATATGTCACACACATGCTGCCCATTCATTGCATAGGGCATAAAGGTGACATATGGACGTACCATCCTCAGAACATCTTTGCTGTCAGTCCTAACACCATCATTGATCATTGGTATGAACGCTCATTCTTCTGCTGGTTACCAAGGCCCTCTGCTGACCCTTCTGTTTCTGGTAAGCCATCTAAACCTTTGCCTTCTACAAAGTTGCTTCCCTCTGACAAGGACAGCAAAACTGTGGAGAGGTTGGGTAAGAAAGTGTATACTTCTGCTGCCCTGGCCTTTAGAGCTGTAAACTACAAGACCCATATGACCAGGCACATTTTAGTTCTTCTCTCTCAGGCCTGTCAGATTATTTCAGATCTTCCTGACTCTAAAGTAAAGGCTTCAGCTCTTACTTTACTAGGGTCTCCCTCTCAAGTTGCTTGCCATTCTATTAAATGCAGCCATGATGCGGCTGATGCCTCGTCTAGAGCTGCTGCTTTTGGTTCTGTGTTGAGGAGGTATTCCTGACTTCGCCTTCAGCCTTTGTCTGATGATATTAAGGCTAAGCTGACAGATGCTCTTCTAGATAACAAACATCTTTTTGGTGCTGCTGTTGCTGCTGCTGAGTTGTTTAAGTCCCTTCAGGAAAAGTGTAAGGCTTTACAGGATTTGAAACGTATTTTTGTTTCACCTGTTCCTAGGTTTCAGAGGAGTTAGCGTAATAAACTAACGTCAGGGGAGAGGCGACAGCAACCGACGCCGGACCAGGACTTTGGAATTCAGGCCGACTGCGGGTAGCCTGCCAGCAGGATAACCCAAGAGTAATGACTGCAACAGTGAATCACGATGAACATCAATGGGAGATGGATTTTAATCTTCATTTGTCTTTGGGTTTCACTAGCCGACACATGATTCATAGATTAGTGACTGGACACCATTAACCCGAGCAAGTTCTAGATGGACTGAGTGTTCGATCTTAGATTATATGCATGTAGTCTGTTTCTTAATTGGAGCAATCCAGACTCCACATACTAGCACTAAAACCCTGGTACCCAGACAGAACACACTAGCTTATCAGACTAGATTGCACCTTTACCCCTTTGCATAAAATAAATCATGCTCCATTCTACTGCAACTACCCCTGGCCCTTATCCTGGCCCCTTTGCACTCTGGTGATACTTCCTAAGTTGGTAATTTTGAGCTGTTACAAAAGACTACTTATTACTGCTGCCAGCAACCTGCTTGGGACCATTGTTGAACGGATAATTTTCCTCTTCCCCTTTTAATGGCGTAGGCTTCCCCCTCTTCATCACTTGTAAACCCCTCACTGTCTGTATTTTTAGCTTTGAGTCCACTTGCTATTTGCGTATAGACCAGTAGGCTGGTCTCCATTTTAAAGTGCAGTTCCCAGGGCTAGGCTGTACCAACAATTGTTGCTCCTTTGTGCTCCCATAGTAAGTAACCCCCACATCCTACCCTTATTTTTGTGACATATGTACATCTGTGATATCTGCAAACTGGGCAGTGGTCCCATTCAAACAATTCAGTAGATCAGTCTTAGCCTTCTAATTGGGAGACATTTTAGTCTCATTATTGAAGTATACTTCAGTTAGATCCTGCCTCAGCCTTCTGACTGGGTATCGTGTTATCAGTGCCTGTTGGCTTTTCCACTGGCTGTCCAGTTTGTACATTGTTTCTGATTGGTTAGCCCATTAGTTGAGCTGATTGACTTCCTTACATTTTCCATCAGTACTTCCACTGGCCAGTTCCTATAGTCCCCACCCACTGTTTAATATCATAGAGCCCCAGTACTATTGGTAAGTGGTTGGTTATGTTGGTTCCTTTTGTCATAGCTTCACAGGTAAGTAGTAGGCTAGCTGCCCTTGCAGGCCATTTTGCGTCTAGCCAGTTTTCCTTTTTGTGCTCTAAATAACCTACCCCATTTGATTATAGATTGGCCTTACCCATCCCATGGTCAACAATTCTATATTACTCCTAATAATAATAATAATAATAATAATAATAATAATAATAATAATAAAAATAATAGGGATTATACTATAGATAATTTAAATATAAAAAATAAAGCATTTAGGAGCTGCCTCTCTCCATTAGTAGTACAGGGGGCAGTCCTGGGAAAAATGTTCTGTTTCCCATCCATAGATCTGTGTTAATGGACAGGGATGAACTTTGTTTTATGTGGATAGAGAGTCTGTTCCTCAGCAGCAGTATCCTCTGTGAAATATACCCATCACTCCAAACCATTCTATTAATGTTGTAGACAAGGTTTAGATCCCTAGACTGAGTATTTCTGATGCCACTTGATTTGCTGATGTGCAATCAATCCATTAGTAAAGGGTCAGAGAATGCCTTGTATGCCAGACACAGGTCACCTCATAGTAGTCCGTAGGATACCGAATATAGTGAACAAGGCTTTGAGTTGGTCGATGTAGGTGGTTGTTTAGAACTTATATCCTTTTAGTAAAGTGTCTCTGTGGGTGTTCCAGTTGTTGCATGTTTCTGGACAGATACATGAAAGGTGGCATTATATTAAATGATTGGGCCTAATGAGAGCTGAATAATCGTGAAAAATAACATCCCTAGAAGTAGACACAATCCCTTTGTTTATAAGCTTTGCAATATAAAAGAACTTTCTTACAACAGAAGATGCATGTTGGTCAGATTTAGGTCTCTGTCACATAAGTTCCCAAATCCCAAACAACTAGGTCAACACTTAGGGGTGTATTATCATGTGGTAGTTCCTTGGGGTAGATGACTTCCCAAAAGATACACTAATGCAGTTTTTGGCATTTTGTTTCAGACCATAACACCAGTTATTTGAGACATTTGGGGATTTAATGACTACTCCTAGCTTACAGTCATCTGCAAACATAGCCAGAGCCCTTTAGTATTGGCTTTTACTTCAGAAATGTAGATGCCAAACAGGAGAGATCCCAGCCAGGGCCGGTGCTAGCATTTTGAGGGCCCTCAGTAAGGTTCAAGTTGGGGGCCATACCCACGAGAACATCAAGTGTGACCACATTGCCATCGCACCCCCTTCCCTGTCAAGCTCATCCAGTACCATTTAACCATAATAGTGTCACTACATTCAGATCATTAAGAAATGATGTGCCAAGCTATTATACACTGGCATTTAGTACCAGTGTTACGTTATGACAAACCCCTGTACCACAGCAAGGTAGCTACTCACAGGTGCACACACACTGACTGGCATTTAGTGCCAATGTTACATTATGACAAATCCCTGTACCACAGCAAGGTAGAGACAGAGGTGCATTGACTGGCATGTAGTACCAGTGTTAATTATGACAAACCCCTATACCACAGCAAGGTAGTGACTCACAGGTACACACACTGATGGGCATTTAGTATCAATGTTACATTACGATAAACCCCTGTACCACAGCAAGGTAGCGACTCACAGGCGCATGTACACACTGTCATTTAGTACCAATGTTGCATAATGCAAACCCCTGTACCACAGCAAGGTAGTAACTCACAGGTGCATACACTGACTGGCATTTAGTACCAATGTTACATTATGAAACCCCTGTACCACAGCAATGTTGCCACTCAGCTGTGCACACACACCAAATGGCATTTAGTGTGAATGTTACATTAGGGACAATTCCCTGTACCACAGCAAGGTAGTCACTCACAGGTGCAGCCACCGACTGCATACTCAACTGCCCAGATTTTCAAAGAATGTCCAGATGTGACTCATGTTTGGTCTGATGTCCTTCAAGGATGCATCTGCAGTCCTTACAAATGGGTTGTCCTGTCGTCAGGCAGCCCTTCGGTCGGCCGGATTCCAAAGTCTGGGTCTGGCCTCGGCTGGTGTCGCACTTCACCCGACGTCATCTCTGCTGGTCTTCGGGTATAAAGGCATCAGCCGACGCCATTTTCCTCAGTCTTTCTTGCCACGTGGCCCAAGCAGAAGCTGTTCGCAAGTGCCGGTCGGTCAGATCCAGAGATTACTACTACCGAATACTACTTGAAGACTTCTAAAAGCTAAGTACCCCGTTGGGGACTCTTTCTTGCCTCAGCCGATGTCAGAAAAAGTGAATAACTGTTTAACTTGTGGGAAACAAATACCTCATAAAGATTTCCACTCTTACTGCTTACCTTGTTTAGGCCCAGACCACGACGTAGCAGCTTGTTTAGCCTGTGCTTCCTTCAACCGACGAACGCTTAGGCGTCATTCGGAGTTTGCTGAACAGTTTTTCAGCTCAGATTTTGCGTACATTATGCCGTCGGATCCTCCGACTTCTCAAATTGTTAAGAAACGCAAAGAAAAGGACCGACACTCGCGGTCCACGGTTTCGGCCGAAACCACGGTTAAGCAAACCGCGAGTGTCTCGGTTTCGGCCGAAACCGAGCAAACGGGTCAATCTTCAGCCGAATCCATGGCTACTACCGAGGCCCCTTCTACCCTAGTTGAATCGGCCTCTGAAGTTTTGCCTACTAATGTGGTTTCTCTAGAATTATCGGACACCATCCCTTTGGATGTCTCTACCCCAGCACGTGGTGCTGCTAGGCCTCCTGCAGCCATGTCTATAAAGGCCTTTGCCAGGGCTAAAGCACCCAAAACTGCTAAGTCTGTGCCTGTTAAGCCCCCCTCTCACAGGCCCAGTTCCAGTTCCCAAATGCTTACTCTGGCAGAGGATCTCATCTCTTTAATAAGGGGATCCCAATCTCACCCAGACAGGGCCTCTCAACCTCCAGAAAAGAGACCTAGAGCAGAGCCCCCTGAGCCAGTGTCCTCAGATGACTCTTCTGATGATACAGACAATACAGACCATCCAGAGGCTCCTTTTTCTACTTATGAAGATTCCGATGCTGAAGAATCTATTCCTTCTGCCTCTCCACCAGAGGAATTTTCCTTTGGCGAAACCTTACATGCCATGAGAGAGCAATTCCAATGGCAGGGACAAGATTTCTCAGATTCAAGAAAAAGGCTTAGGACCTTTTACACTTACCGCAACATAGGCCCTTAGCTATACCTCCAGTTCTTCCTGTTGTGGATGATGCATTTAATGATGCTTGCACTGCTCCTGATACTTTACCTCCAGCCCCTGCTAAGCCCGATAGGTTTTACAGGGTACCGGACACTCATCACCACTTATACAAGGCTCCTTTTGCAGATCCTGAGACTATCTCCCAGGGGCCTAAGGCAGTAGCTTCGACCTCAGCGAAAAACCCTCTACCTTCTGAAAGGGAATCCAGGTCCTTAGAGAGATGGGGTAAAAAAGTATACACCTCTGCTACTCTCTCAGCTAAAGCTTTGAACTGTCAGCTTCATATGATCCAATACCAAGAGTTTATGCTTGATCAGTTAACTAAGAAACTGTCCTCTGATGATTCCTTAGATAAGAAATATGTTCTAGAAATGGCGAATAACATTCAGCAGGTTAGTAACCATTCTTTAAAATGTGGCTATGATGCACTGGAGGCTTCATTTACATCAGCCATGACTGGCACAGTTATAAGAAGGCATGCATGGTTGAAAGAACAGGTCTTGCCGGATCATGTTAAAGCAAAGCTATTAGATGCTCCTATGGATAAGGTCAGTCTATTTGGTTCTCCTGCCCAACAAGTAATGAAGAAAATGGAAGAGAAGGCAAAATCTGTACAAACAGTTAAAGATTTCTTACAGGTTCAGCCCCAAGGTTTAGCAGGAACTGGCCTTCCAAAATTGGTCCTTTCAGACTCCTCTAAAACTCAGAGAGGCAGGAATAGACGTTCCAGAGGCAGAAATCAATCCAGAGGAGGTGCCTACAGGGGCGCCAGTGGCAAGGCAATAACCAACGAGGCACAGATACAACCACTACCACTGCAACAGGACAATCACAGTGACTTGGCTCTGACACCGCCTACCAGGGAACAAATAGCAGCACCCTTAGGCGGAAAGTTAGCCTTATTTTCAAAAAACTGGCACTATATCACAAGAGACAAGTGGATTTTGCAAACTATAGACCAAGGCTATAGGTTTCATTTCCACACCTTACCAGTAAAAAGAGGAATGCCAAACCTACCACCAAATCAAAAGACAGAAGCTCTAAAACAAATAGCTCAATTAACAAAGATGAGAGCTGTGGAAAGGGTACCACCTGCAGAACAGGGCAAGGGATTTTACTCCAGACTCTTCCTAGTACCAAGAAAAGAGAAAAGTTGGAGACCTATTCTCGACCTGTCCGCTTTAAACACATTCATCATTGTTCCAAAATTCAAAATGCTGACCCTACAGCAACTTCTTCCCATGCTGGGCAAGGAGTATTGGCTGGTAACTCTAGATCTCAAGGAGGCATACCTGCACGTCCCCATACGACCAAATTGCAGAAGATACCTCAGATTTCTTGCAGGATCAGAGCATTATCAATTCTCAGCATTGCCCTTTGGCTTATCTACTGCGCCCAGAGTGTTCACGAAATGCCTGGCATCAGTAATCGCTCATTGCAGGCTTCAGGGAATCCACATTTATCCATACCTGGACGACTGCCTGATACAAGCGGACAACAAAAGCAAGCTGACACAAGACTTACAAAGAGTCATTTGCTTACTACAAGCCCTGGGATACACAGTCAATTTAAAAAGTCAAGACTGATACCATCCCAAACAAGAACATTCTTGGGTGCAGAATTGGACACAGTAAAACAGATGGCATTCCTAACTGCAGAAAAACAAGAACAACTTCCTCTTTACTTCTTGGCATTAACAAAGCAGAACAAACTAACAGCAAGGAAAGTACTGCAGGCCTTGGGCTTCATGGCATCCTGCATAATCCTGGTCCCACATGCCAGACTGCATATGAGAAAGCTACAGTGGTACCTAAAGAATTTATGGTCTCAACACAGGCACAGCTTAGAAACCGAAATACCACTAATCCCATGCCTGAAACAAGAGTTCCTATGGTGGGCGCAGGCATGCCAGTCAAACCCAGGTTTGTCCTTCCACAACATTCAAACAAGCCAAACCATCACAACGGACGCCTCAGACCTCGGTTGGGGGCCCACATGCTGGACAAGTGCATTCAAGGCTTATGGACTCCAGATCAGCTGCACCTGCACATAAATCAAAAAGAAATGCTGGCAGTAAAACTAGCAATCCAGAATTTCAGACCATTCCTCAAAGAGGCCAATTGATGATAAGGACAGACAACACCACAGTCATGTGGTACATCAACAAACAGGGAGGCACTCATTCATACCCCCTATGCCGAATGGCTCTGGACCTATGGAATATGGCTCTGAGCTACAACATTCAGTTACAGGCAATATTTGTACCGGGAAAAGAAAACATCCTAGCAGACATGTTAAGCAGAACTACCTCAGATGCTCACGAATGGATGCTACACCCGGACATCTTCAAGGCCATCACAAAGAAATGGGGAATGCCACAAATAGACCTATTCGCATCCCCACTCAATCACCAGCTTAAGAAATTCTGCACAAGGACATACCACCCACTTACTTGGAAGGTGGACTCTCTATCCTTCAGTTCGAAAGGCCTGACAGCATATGCATTTCCACCTCTTCCTTTGATGCACAAGGTACTACTGAAAATCAAAGAGGAACGTCCAAGGATAATTCTGATAGCTCCAAATTGGCCAAGACAACATTGGTATCCATTGCTGAGGAGCATGTCTTGGGGGGAAACGTGGACACTACCCCTGATTCCTTTGATGTTAACTCAGAGCGACTACAACATCCTGCATCCAAACCTGAAAACCCTGCAACTGACTGCCTGGAACATTACATAAGTGCAACTAACCCAGATTTATCCCAAAGGGTTAAAGACATTATCCTTGAGGCCCGCAGACCGTCAACAAGAAGGAACTATGCAGGAAAATGGAAAAGGATTGTCATTTGGAGTACGGAAAGAGGGAAAGATGTATCCAAGGTAGATATTGCCAACATCCTGGAGTATTTGGCAGAGCTTCTCCATACAGGCCTGTCCTATTCCTCCATCAAGATACATGCATCAGCTATTTCTGCAGAATACAGCTTCGATCCCCCTGTCTTCTCACATCCTCTACTCAGGCAGTTCCTGAGAGGAATTAAGAATGTAAAACCTCCTAGGAAACCACCATTACCAGCATGGGACTTGAATTTTGTGCTAGAAAAATTGACACTCCCTCCATTCGAACCAGCAGCAACAGCAGATCTTCAACACCTATCCTGGAAAACTGCTTTCCTACTGGCAATTACTTCAGCAAGAAGGGTTTCGGAACTACAGGCTTTAATGGCAGTACAACCCTTCCTAATCTTCCATCAAGATAGAGTGTCCATGAGAACTAATCCTACATTTATGCCTAAGGTGGTATCCAGAGTATCTCTAAACCAGGCAATCCACCTACCTACCTTCTTTCCCAATCCACAGAACAGGGGGGAAAGACTGCTGCATACCTTGGATGTACATAGACAGTTGCGCTACTACCTGGACAGAACCAAGGGCAATAGAAAACTGACCAGCTTCTAGTAGCTTATGCAACAGGAAGGGAAGGAAAAGCAATTTCCAAACAGACAATCTCCAAGTGGATAGGAAATTGCATAAGATTCTGTTACTCCTACCATGGAAAGCAAATTCCACAGAACATAAGGCCTCATTCTACAAGGGCTACAGCCACTACCACAGCTTTCTTACGAGGAGTGGCTACCAAGGACATTATTGAGGCTGCTACTTGGACCTCCGTGCATACATTTGCCAAGCATTATAACTTACCTCTATACTCTAGATCCCGAGCAGGGTTTGCCACTGCTGTTTTGCAAGGGATCCTAACTACACCATAATTCTTCTTCCTCCTCCCTAGTTTGGCTATGGTATTCTACCCATTTGTAAGGACTGCAGATGCATCCTTGAAGGACATAGTACAGTTTTGTACCTACCATAAATGTAGATGTCCGAACAGGATAGCATCTGCAGTCAGGATTACCCACCCTCCTTCCCCTCTGTGGTACTCCTAGGGTATTTACCCACCTAATAGCTAGCTGGGGGGGGATCTCTTATGGTGTATTTGTTTGTATATATGTACATACATGCTTATTTTTGTGTTTGCCTTCTACTTTTTTGGAAACATTGGCATTTACCCAAAAATTTAGCTATCCAAGAGGGCAACTGGCATCTGGGGCAAGAAACACTGAGGAAAATGGCGTCGGCTGATGCCTTTATACCTGAAGACCAGCAGAGATGACGTCGGGTGAAGTGCGACACCAGCCGAGGCCAGACCCAGACTTTGGAATCCGGCCGACCGAAGGGCTGCCTGACGACAGGACAACCCATTTGTAAGGACTGCAGATGCTATCCTGTTCGGACATCTACATTTATGGTAGTTACCAAACTGTACTTTCCCCACAATTTGTACTTTTCTGGATTTTTTATGGCAAATCATTGATGACTGAATTCATTAAATGACAGGCATTTCCGTTTAACTTCATATCCTTCAGAACATGCATAATAACACCTTTTATTCTAGCAACATTTTCAGTTTATAAGAGCTTCTTCTTCTGTCGGCTTTTCCTGGTTAGGGGTTACCACAGCGGATCACCTGTCCGCTCATGATTGGCAGTGGAGTTTTACAGTGTCGAGTTGCCAGCCTGGTGCCCAACCTTCCACAGAAGACACACACACGCACTCACACCTAGGGCCAATTTAGAGTGTCCAATCCACTTTCTGCATGTCTTTGGGATGTGGGAGGAAACCGGAGCACCCGTAGGAAACCCACACGACCACAGGGAGGACATGCAGACTCCGCACAGAAGGCACCCCAGCCGAGTATCAAACCGGAGATCCTCTTGCTGTGAAGCAACAATACTAACCAATGGACCACCGTGGCAACTCTATTTTCAGTTTATAAGAGCAATATTTAAAATTTACCCAGATCTTTGGGGCTGGAACCCCATTATCTGTGGCTTTGTCCAGATTATGTGCCATGAGATCGAGAGCTACAACTGGCATTTAGTAGAAATATTGTTACATTATGACAAGCCTGTGTACCGCATCAAGGTAGCCAGTCCCACAGAGGTACACAGAGACCCCCACACAAAGACACAGACACAAAGACAGACTCCCACATAAAGACACAGACTCCCTTACATAGGACAGAAGCACACTAAAACAGACACTCTTGCACACAAGACAGACACCCACACATGATAAAAACTGCACTTCAGCAAGACTGAACATTAACACCAACACAGACACAGGACAGTGGCACCCACCCCCACAAGTACAGAGACAAGACTAGCACAAATTTGCTGCAAGACTGAACATAAACCCACACAAGATTAAGTTAGCACTACCACAAAACAGAACTGAGACACCACTCCCAAACACAAGACAATGACAGCAATACAGCAAGACTGAAACAAGCAGCATTAGATAAACTGACATCACTCAAGGCAATTACTGACATGCAGAACAGTCACACTGCAGATGTACACAACACAGCTATGGGACACAGAAAAGACTACATTAACATACAAGGGAAAGCCATAGGGATTACAGAGCCTGAGGCAGACTCATACCCAAACAAACCCAAAAGAAAGCAATGGGGATTACTGAGACCGAGGCAGATGACTGAAACCCAAACAGAGAGAGCAATGGGGATTACTGAGCCTGAGGCAGACAGACTCAAACCCAAAGAAACACAAAAGAGAGCCGTGGGGATTACTGAGTCTGAGGCAGACTCAAGCCTAAAGAAACACACAAGAGAGCCATTGGGATTACGGAGCCTGAGCCAGTCTCAAACCCATGCACAAGAGAGTAATGGGGATTAGTCAGTCTGACACAGGCAGACTCAAACCCAGAGAGAAAAAGGTGAAGACCAGAGTGTCATTGGTCTTCCATGTGCATTTACCTCTTCAACGTCTGACTGCTGCCCACTTGTCTGTTCTTTTGCGCTTCTGTCCTAGCCCCCCAATGAGTCCTGCCGCTCCACACAAGTCCTGCTGCTACCAGCTGCCTTTGCCTAACATCCTGCTAGTTCCATCCTCATGGTCCTACCTGTTGGTGCTACCTGATTTTTACTGCCTGACAGCATTACAAAAGATTACTGGAAAGGAAATACGAGCACATACCTACAGTTTTACTGGGATCTTACAAATTTTCTTTCGGACAAAGTCTTCAATGAGGCTGCCATGTGATACACTTTGTCCCATTTCATGCTCATTTGAGAGCACAGCTAAGCCTAAAAGTCTCTGCTGACTCATTGATGAATGCAGGTATGTCTTTATGAGTTTCAGCTTAGAAAAGCTGCATTCTGCAGTCGCCACTGTAACGGGTGCAGTCAAATAAATGCACAGTGAAACATAAGTATTTATATATATGTCTTCCAAGTAGTTGGAATGAGGAAATTTAACAGTCAGTGGTGATGATTCATTATCAATCTTTCGAGGAAGGCTGTTAAGTTTGTCTAATGTCACAGTGGCCACTTATCCTGTCAGTTAGTTGTTCTTTCAGAGCCTTGCAATATTGCAGCAATGTGTCTTCTGCAACATCACTCAAGGCTTTAATATTTGATAAAAATCCAAAGGCCTTATCAAACTCTGAAAGCTGCTGAAACTGGTCAGTAAACTATTGATTGTTGTGTCCAGCAGCACATTGAAGAACTCTACAAGTATTTTTACCGCTGGATCCTGTACAGTCTCATCTACTCATTCATAGTCACAGAACCACTTTACTTTCCTCTGTCTTTTCTTGAAATGTGGTGCCAACATCCAGTTCTTCCGCTATCTAGAGGCTTCACCCATGGCGTGTTGAACTCCTGTCTCTGTAATTCTTCAGCAGCTCCATAGTGGATGCCAGCACTTTGACACATGTCGAAATAACAGATGGACTCTGCAGAACTTTGCTTGTACTATTTACCTCTGTCAGCACATCATACCAAACCACTAAACATACAATGAACTGGTATGACATAAGTTCTGAGCACAGTCCCCTTGGTTGTTGATATGTTACAGCTTGCCCTATCTCCTGTAATGCCTCAGTGACTCCCCTCAACTGAAATCTTACTGCCCTAACAGAGTCTATCCTGCATTCCCAGCGAATCTCCGACAGTGGCTTCACAGTGACATTTGCGTGCCGTTTCAAGGTCTGTCATCGGCTTGTTGATGCTGAACAGAGTATGTAAATGTTCTGCAGAGATCCAAAGAATGACATTACCTGTAGTGATAAATGTGCTCCATCACTAGCTATAAGATTTAAATTATGGCAGGCACACAGCACATAAAAAGCCCTTGAATTCATCTGTTTTATCCGGGCCTGCACTCCAGCTCATTTCCCCTTCATGTTGCTGCCATTGTCGTATCCTTGTCCTCGACGGTCATTAATGTCTAGTTGATGATTTAGAAGAGTCTGAAGGAGAGCTTCTGTAAGTCCTGCCCCAGTTGTATCATTCACAGGCACAAATCCCAGAAAATGTTCAACTGTGGCTGCAGTCCGTGAAATATTCACATACAGAACTACTACAGTCATTTGCTCTTTGCCCCCAAGTCTAGGCACAATTCTGGATGAAGTGAAAACAAAAAGACATAGCATAAACAATGTGCTTATACAGTCTGTGACCCCCCCCCCCCCATTAAAAATACTCCAAGCAAACAATGGACATTGCAACATTCTCACAGGCCCTAACCACACTCCAAATCTTTCAACACAATAAGTACGGACAATGAAAAAGTTAAGTCATTGCATAAGTAGTACATTGTTGGTAAACACAATAGTAGCGTAACAGGGTTTGCAGCAGTGTACATTCAAAACATCTCTGCCTTCAGCAACATTCTCACAGCTGCTAACTACCCTTCCAACATTAGGCATTTTAAGCAACGTACAGGCCCCATCCACCTCCTAACCTCTCAGCATAATTCAAACAGCCAAAAAACTGCAGAATAAGGTGTAACATCAGGGATAGTGTAAAACAGTACTATAAACCTAGATAACAGAACAGTGTTTGAAAAACTTGTAAAAAAACTCAAAACTTACTGCAAATTCAGCTGACAATCTACCAGCAGAATTTCAAAAAATAGTGGAAACCAGTTCTTATCCTGAATACTTAAAAGATCATTACTGAGCAGTACGTCCCAACCATCTGGAAAATATCATACATTATATCCTTGCACAAAGGTGGAAACTTGGCAGAACTTACAAATTATAGGCCCAAAACAATTATTTCCCCACTAGCTGAACTCCTAGAGGAATGCATTCATTCTCAACCAATAATTTACTTGCCAAATCCCAACACAGCTTCAGGCCTCATGCTGCAACTGCCCTTCTCAGTTATACCAACACCATCAATTTACAAATGAAGGTAAAATAGGATCTGTTTTTATTTATTTTATTTATTTATTTATTGCCGTTGGTTTACCAGGATAGTCCATTGGGCCATAAAGAACCCGTTTTCAATGGAGTCCTGGGGAGAAAAGCTCCATAACAGAAGGTATTTTCAACATTTAACAGTAACAATATTAGTACAGAGAGTTATTAATATTGTGTAAACAGAAAAAATGTAGAACTCATCAAATTAGAATAGCAGTCATAACAGTTAATACAATAAGAAGAAACGTACTAGTAATAAAATAAATGTAACATAATACTGATTAGAGAACAAATATCATAGCTATAGAAGTAGAATATGGTATTGAGGAGAATTAAGTAGAGTTAGTTATGTGGGGTGGGAGCAAGAGCATTCCCACTGAGATGCTAGATGAAGGTGAAGAGACTTTTGAAGGCAGAGTGGTTAGAGGTGGTGCGGATGAGTGGAGGTAGGGAGTTCCAGAGGCGGCGAGGCTGAAGGAAAGAAGGTTTTGCCTGGGGATGAGTCGGTTTGTGTACTTCGAGTAGATTTTGATTATTTGACCTTAGAACTCTGTTAGGTAGGTGCATTTTAAAGGCAGAAGAAAGAGAGGGACAGAAGGAAGGGTTGAGAATAAGCTTATGGGCTAGAGTTAGTTGAGTATAAGTTAGTTGATTGGGAAGTTCTAGCCATTTTAGCTTATGGAGGGAGAAGCAGTGGTGGGTGGAGGACTTTTGGCTGGTGGCGAATTTTGCAATTTTGTTGTAGCAGGAGGTAAGTTGTTTTTTTAACAAGGACTGAAGATTAGTTAGTAGTGGGGCACCATATAGAAGGGATGGGATTAGGAAGGAGGTAGAAAGAGTGATTTTAGTGGCAGATGTGAGGTAGGTGTTCTGTCTATAAAGCATGCCAAGTTTCTGGTGTGTTTTTTTGATGTTAATTTGCAGGTGGGAGTTAAATTTCAGTAGGTTATCGATTTGGACCCCAAGAAGTTTGGTTTCTGACTATTTCAAGAGGTGAGTTGTGTTGAGTAGTAATTGAGAAGGTACCCATGTCGGGAGGGATGACTTTAGAAGGAGTAAATAACATTAGTTTTTGTTTTTCTTGATTTGTTAAAGGCTTTTGTCAGAGTCTCACAAACTACTAACTACTCTCGCCAACGTTAATCGCATCCCCCTATCCCTCCACTGGCTCCAAAGCTACACAAGAGGTCATAAACAGCCATAAAATGTCTCCAGGATCTACCCCCTCTACTTCCATTCACATTAGGAGTCTCACAAGGCTCCATCCTTTGTCTACTTCAGTTTAGTGGATTTATTATCAACCTCAATACTGCGACATCCCTAGCACTCAAAATCCAATATGCTGACATCAATACACTTGTGCCACATCTGCCATGCAACGGGTCATGTCCCAACCCAGGCTGAAATAAGTTAACTTCACCACTTACCCCATACACCTAAGGCTATTGACTTAGCATCTCACAAGACTGGCCACCTATCCCTGCTCTAGCCAACTACAGTATCCTTCTCTGTCCCATTATTTATCTCCCCTCCTTTTCGTCACCCCTATCCCATTCTGTCTACCTTTTACATATACAGCATAGATACTGCCAAAAAATAACGAATCATCTCTACCTCTTGCCCCAAATAACTAACTTACACACTCTCCTAAACACCGGGCAGTCAAAATTAAATGTATATTACATTTCACATTCCCTTATATTGTCCCTCATACAAACATATAAACCAAACTTATTTTACATATTTCTAGCACTTGTGTACTAAGATAAGCATTTCTCAGTGGGCCTCCACTGAAAATGGGTTCTATCCCAGTCAGACTATCCAGTAAACAAATGTAAAATAAGTAAAGTAAAACTGGTACAACCACAGCCCCTCACCCCCTTACCACCAGAGCACTACACAAACATAAAATAAAACTGGCACAACCACAACCTTACCCCCACTCTGTTAGCACAAAACCAAAATAAAAGTGGTACAGCCACAACCTTCCCATCCTCTTAGCACAAAAACTCTACACAAAACCAAAATAAAACTAGTACAACCACAGCCCTCACAACCCCAAACCTCTTGGCACAAGAAATATGCACAAAAAACAACCCCCCCAACAAAAAATAAAGTTGAAACTAAACCCAACTAATTACCTTTTATGCTTTCTACAGAAGGCTGCTTCCAATACTCTGCACCCTCTTCACGACTTGAGGCTCACCTGCTCTTCTTGCCTTCCTCAGACCTTTTGAAATTGCCCTTTAAAGGACAGTTTTTCAGACCTTTTGAGAAATTGCCATTAGAAGGACAGTTGAAAAAAGGGGTATAATCCAACGACCACAACCGGTTCAAAGGCTTGAATCCACCACTGATCCATTCTCCAATGTAGTCCATCCTCACGCTGGTCCAAACCCGGCTCGATCTCCTCACTCTGCTGCTGCTAAGGAACACTCCTCTGTTTAAAAACAAGAGAAGAGATCCTTATTAGCTGCAGGTGCCTTTTTAAAGGCAGTTTGTGCAGGAAGTGATTTGCAAGGACCAATCAGGTCCTTGCTTCATCAAAAAAAAACAAGAAATTAGTTCACAGGCTGCTGCAGCCAATCAGATCCCTTGTTTCAGTGAGCGATTGTGATTGAGTGCAGCTTGCCAGCAAATCAAAAAAAAAAAAAAAAACGGAAACACAGTTCCGATTTTCATGGTGATGGCAGGAAATTATGCAGACGTCCACAAGGAGCAAAGACTAAGATAAATAAAATACAAAAATAAAATTGCCAAAGATTCCAAGGACAACCACAAGGCATTCTATAGCTATGTCAAGAATCTAAATGGCAATGCACAGATCTGCTCTGAGCTACAACAGAATGGCATTAAATATACTGATCTCAAGGATATTGCCAATATCTTGGCAGATCGATTCAGTGCAAACTTCACCCCCCTCTCACCCCTAAAGGGCCCATCTCAGTACCGAAAGATTGCCAAATTCCAATAATAATGATCACACAGGTAAAAAATGCACTTTCCAAAGCTAAGAATACAGCATCCATGGGACCAGACGACATCCAGGCTGTGTACTACATGAACTACAAATTGAACTGGCACCTTACCTAAGTGTCATGTTTAATCATAGCCTCACCTCAGGCTTCGTGCCCCCTGAGTGGCACTCAGCTACATTTATCCCACTCCACAAGGGGGGATCCACCTTGGATCCCGGGAACTACAGCCCCATCAGTCTGACGAGCCTGATCTGCAAGGCCATGGAACATATTATCATGGAACTTATAAACAAAAACATTGGCAACCTTCAAACAGTGGACCCCATGCAGGGTTCGTGAAGAGCCGTTCTTGTCTCCTGAACCTGATTGACTTCTTCAAGTCAGTCTCCAGAGCTGTGGACAAGGTAAGGTGGTCCACACAGCCTATCTGGACCACGCCAAGGCCTTCAACACCATCCCCCTCTCTGGAATCATAAATAAACTTACTAAGCTGGGCATTAATCCCTACATCACTCGATGGGTTGCCAACTGGCTTACTGACAGAACCCACACTGTAAAAGTAGCCGACTCCAAATCCATCTCCAGACAAGTGGAGTACCTCAGGGTTCAGTCCTGGGACCGCTCTTGTTTGGCATCTACTTTTCTGAAGTACAGGCCAACACTAAGGGACTCTGGCTAACAAAGTTCACAGATGACTGAAAACTGGGAGCCGTTATTGAATCCCCAAATGATGTGGACATTCTACAAAAGGGCCTTACAGAAACAGATGCTTGGTGCCAGAGCCATGAGCTCAAGCTCAATGCCAAGAAATTTATAGATGTTCTTCATGTTTCACTGTTGCAGTCATTACATTTGGGTTATCTGCTTGCAGGTAGCCCTCAGTCGGCCTGATTAACAAAGTCTTGGGTCCTGTGTCAGTTGCTGTTCCTTCTTCCATGACATCCGGTCATCAGGGGTATAAAATATGCAGCCAACGCCATTACGTCGGTCTTTCTTGGCGTGCGGTGCCTGAAACAGAAGCAGTTCGCAAGTGCCGGTCGGCAGACTCCTGAAATTTATAGTTATCCCCCTTTGGGAAAAAACATGTACTCATGAATTACCACATAAGTGGCAGTACACTAAACACCAAAAGTGTGATAGGAGACTTAGGGACACAGGTGGACAGTGGTCTCACGTTCGATAACCACATCGCCACAACAGTCAGGAAATCCTTCTGTGTGGCACACCTCATCACTAAGGGCTTTTCATCCAGAAAAAAGGAGGTCATTGTCCCACTGTACTTATCCCTCATTAGACCCATTATAGAATACAATGATCCATTTGGAATGTACCTCTCAAGATATCTGCAACAACTGGAGAGGCCACAGAAATACCTCACTAAAAGAATCACAGACGTAAAGCAGATGCTGTATGCTGACCATCTAAAAAAACTCCACCTATACTCTGTCGCATATCGTCTACTCAGAGGCGATCTCTGCTTAACATACAAGGCCATGTCAAACCCAGAGCTGTTGGACATGCTACACTTAAAGAAATCCCAATCCCTCAGAGACGCACGCTTCAGGGATCTAAATCTTGTCATCACAATGAACAAAACATACTGGAGGGATAGGTTCATGACCCAGAGACTCCCCAGACACTGGAATAAACTGCCCATACATGTCAAGCAGAATACCTCTTTGGCCATCTTCAAAAGGAACCTTGATGATTGGATGGGAGATAGGAAATTCATCCCGGGGATCATGTCAGTAGCCCTGCTAGACAGGGGTCCAGGGATGTAAATACTGTGGGAAGAAATATCCAGGGAATTGTTATGGCTAGGCTTGTTTAGGTCCTAGGGCCGATAGCCTAGTACCAACCTATGAACCTATCAGAACAGTAACAGTCGGAGCAACCAGCAGCTGCTGGATGGGGGCTCTCATTTGTGGAGAGGTAATCGAGGGCTCCCCACGGCCGTGGGTTTTACGGGTGCCTAATGCCGGCCATGATCCCAGCACAGAACTATGGGGATTCTACTGGTGAATGGTCTCTTTGTGGAGGTACCTTCCCCTGTTTTGATTATTTGCACCTTATCTGTGATCCAGTTGTCAGTCCAGTGGGTAACATGGGGTTTATTACCAGTTTGTTTGTTATTATTGTGTCAAGGATAGACGTTCAGTTTTGTACAG
Organism: Protopterus annectens; assembly: GCF_019279795.1. NCBI lineage: Eukaryota > Metazoa > Chordata > Ceratodontiformes > Protopteridae > Protopterus > Protopterus annectens. The sequence continues at coordinate 1,384,249,399 of NC_056728.1, read as the reverse complement.
TATCTTAGAGGAAATGATCAGAAGTCTGGAAACACAGACAAAAGTACTAACTCCAGGTTTTAAAAATATGATAAGACAGCATATTTGGTAGTATTCCAGTGTGCTTGTATTTTTTTTTCTTTTCTTTTAATTTTCTTCAACTGTTCCTACTTGAGGATTTGGGTACTGCTGTATTGGTTTCTTTACCCAAGTTATTATTAAACATTAATATTTTTCCTTATTCCTGTTAGTTTATATTTTAACCACATAAGAGAACCAGTTCCCCCATAGATCCTTTTCATCTATGAACGAGATAAAAAGGCAAGGATAAGTGTGTTATGTATGGAAAATTAGTTGTGAATCAGTCAGCATATTTTTGGAGATAGCTGAAGTGCCTGGCAGAACACCATTTGAAAATGTGGAGAATTTGCAGGTGGCACACAGCAATTGGATGTGTAGAATGAACGCTGGTCCTTGAAGCAATGCAAAGTTCGACCCTAGGATCATAGGAGCTTACTAGGCTATTGGCCCTGAGGCCCTTATAAGCCTAGTAAAGGGTTTAGCCAAATCATCACCCAATGCCCCTGTCCAACAGGGACATGGGTGGAATCCCATGGGTATATTTTTTGTTTCCCATCCAGTTATCCAGGTTGCGCTTAAAAAGGGGTAAAGAGGTACTCTGCTTGATATGGGAGTCTCTGGGACACAAATCTGTCCCGCCAACAAATCTTGTTGATGTCACAGACCAGGTTGAGGCCGCATGTGTGGGTTATTCGAGTGGAGCTTAACTTGCGAATATGCAGCAGTCCCATCTTGGTGGTGTCCATGATCACCTTGTATGCCAGACAGAGGTCATCACTGAGGAGTCTGTATGAAACTGAGTAGAGGGCTAGGGCTTTTAGCCTATCTGTGTATGATAGATGTTTGAGGCCCTGGATTCTCCCGGTGAGGAACCTGTGTGATCTCTCCAGCTGCTGCATGTACTTTGCGAGGTACATGCCGAAAGGTGCATTGTACTCAATAATGGGCCTTATAAGGGAAGAATACAAGGATCTTATGACCGCTTTGTTCCTGGATGAGATACCCTTACTTATGAGGTAGGCCATGTAGAAGGCTTTCTGTACCATGGAAGCAACATGGTGGTCAAAAGTCAGGTTGCTGTCAACCTGGGTGCCCAAATCCCTCACGACTGACTGAGTGCTTAGGACGTTGTTATTAATGTGATCACTCTCCCCAAAGGGGATGATGATGCATTTTTTGGTATTCAGCTTGTGGCCATGTTTCTGGCAGCAGTCATTTGTCTGAGTGAGACCCTCTTGGAGGATGTCCACATCATTAGGGGAATTGATGACAACACCCAGCTTGCAGTCATCTGCAAACTTGGTCAGCCATAGCCCACTGGTTTGGCCTGCACCTCAGAAAAGTATATCCCAAATAACAGAGGCCCCAATACCGAACCCTGGGGTACGCTGCTTGTTACGGGTCTGCTGCTTGAGGTGGCCTCCCCTAGTTTGACTACAAGGGTTCTGTCAGTGAGCCAGTTTGTTACCCATTTGGTAACATATGGATCAATGCCTAGCTGAGAAAGTTTATCTATTATGCCCGAGTGGGGGAATAGTGTCAAAGGCTTTTGCCAGATCAAGATAGGTGATGTGTACCATCCATTGAGACACCGTGTTGGGTAAAGCAGACTTATTTATTTTTGTGACTGAGGCAAAAACTTCTGAGTCTTTTCCTGATCATTATTGTTTCTCTCGTATCTGCTGTTTTGTTCTGTGAGAGTATGTTATCTGGCACTAAATTGTTAACAAAGGTGGTGTGCATGTAACACATCAAGAAGCATATTGAATACTTTTAGATTAACTGCAAAAAATGCTATGGATCTTGCAAGGAGCACTTAACAATGTGCATTTGTAAATACAGAGTTTTATCTATTATGTTTTATTCTATAAAGCCATTTCTGTGACTTAACATTTTTTTACGAAGAAATGACAAATACTAGGAAATGTTGAAATTCATTTGATCACCCTAAGCATTAAGATGATATTTCGCTCTAAAGAAAATAAGAATTTTCTGTGAATGAACAGCCAGCAACCCTGAATGTATCATTTTTCTGCATTTCAAATGGAAGGCTTAGCAGTTATCTTGAAATGGAAATCATGTTATTAAGGAAGGCAGATGAAAACACAGAAGCTACTCTTATGACATTCAGAAACAATTTTAAATAGGTCAGGGGCTCTTAAAATAGGCCTTGATAACCTCTATTCTTGAGTGCTAAAGAAGGTGATGGAAACTGAGAAACGTGAGGATACTATAACAAGCATATTAAAAATCTTGCTCCCCCCATTTAGGTAAAATGAACAAAAGACACCAGAACTCTGTGAGTGGAGACTGCTTCATAAAGCTCTGAAACACACACACATATATATATATATATATATATATATATATATATATATATGTGTGTGTGTATGTATGTATGTATGTATTATATCTGTATCTGTCGTATATCTGCTTCATTTCTCAAATGAAGGCCTCTAATAAGAAATAGAAAAACTAACTGGTTTAATTTTATCCTTGAAGAGATAGATGTTCATTGTTATTTTTGTTCCCTGTCTGGTTGATTCAGCATTAGAATGGCTCATTTTAAACGTACAATACAAGCAGAATTGAAGACAGACTTTTAAGAAAATTGTCTTCTTGTGAATATCAAATTAAAAAAAAGGAAAGCAAGTTAATCTAGATTAGAGTAGGCAAGAAAGTTACTTGGCAAGGCTGGAAAATATACTGAATTAGTGTCTTATGCCAGACACAGAGAGTAAAATAATATATTTGGTAAATAATTTGGAGAAACTGTGGATTTTAGAAGGTGCACTGACAACAGATATGAAAGGTTTCATGGACGTAATCGTATAAATGAAATAAAAGTATGCATGCAGGAAAGAAAAGAGAATGAAACAAAAACTAGTTCAGGAATGCTTAGGGGAAATACATAATTAGAAGGTAACAGGAAAGTATTACCTGATATATTGCAAGGCAGTTGCATCCAATTTGTAGAGCGCTCTCTGTCTCTCTCTCTCTAAAATGAACAGTATTTTATCAGGAAAATAACACAGCAGAAGCAGTTCAGGAGAACTAAATAGAATATTCTACAGGTTTCTTGTGGGGAGCAGCATTTCCTGTTTGCTGTACAGTACAAAGCCGATTATCCGAAAAGTCAGTTATCCAAACCAGCCTTCCAAACTTTTCGGTTAGGAAAAATCATAAAATCTGAATATGTAAACATTATATGTATTCACTTGAGTATGTTTTTTGAGCTTGTAGCCAACTCGTGTGTGAAAAATATTCTTTATTGTCCACTGGAATCGCTGAATGGTTGAAAAGTATATTCCTGCATGCAGAAAAAAAAAAAAACGATTTTATAAATTTTTTTAATCCGGTTCAGTTATGTGTTTCATTATCTGAACTACTCTAGGTCCCAATTAGTTCAGATAATTGACTCTCTACTGTATTCAGTATGTCAGAAAATGTTCAGGGATTTCACTAAATGTCCAGCACCAGCAAAGTAACTCTCAGGCTTTGGGACAGTCACATTTCCCCTCATGTAGGTAACATTCTCATCTGTGTACAGGATCAACATTTACATAGGATCGTAGGATCATAGGAGGTTACTAGGCTAATGGCCCTGGGGCCCTTACAAGCCTAGCCAAAAGTTTATCCCCAAAAAGAAACCTCAGTCAGCACCTGTCGTCCCTGTCAATGAGGGACATGTGTGGAACCCCCCCAGACAAATTTGTGGTTTCCCATCCACTCATCAAGATTGCGCTTTGAGGTTCAGCGAGGTGGTCTGTTTGACTACATCATCTGCAGTTTGCAGTTTATCATTTATTTCCTAGATGCTTTTAGCTCATAATTCAACCAAGCCAAATTCATTCTCCAGTTCTTCACATCAAAATATGTTTCTTGCTGTTTTATTGAATTTGATGGACAAAAATGTTATACCCTGGATGTGATGCAGGTGATAGCAGTTTCGTAGCCCAAGAGGTAGCACACTTGCCTTTGTTGATGGAAGATCAGAAGAATGTGGTTTCTCTTCCCACATCAGATAGCTGGATTAATTTTTCCAGTACTGACACTGCACTGTAATGGATGGTGGGGTGGGGGCTGCATTCCTGAGTGTGCTGTCCTTCCTTCAGATAAGACATTATACCATGGCCTCATCTGCCTGAGCTGGTGGTAGTTCAGGTAAATGGAAAAGATCACATGGCACTTATCAAAGAGAGGTTCCTCAGTGCCCTTGTCAAATTTTCCTTAGTCATCATGAATACCACCTTGGGTCTCCCCTGAAAAGAGGCCACTGGGCTGGTGTGGCTAACCTGGTCAACAATGTAAAAACTGTCTGTGTTTCAGTGCACTGTGTTGTGGCAGTCACTATCAGCAAAATGCTCTTCCTGTGTGCTGGGACTTGTATCGTCAGGAATTATGATTGTTCAGAATGTCAGAATGCACAATCTGAAATTCCAGCATTGTCTGAGAGGTTTATTCCAGCATTTAAATGATTATTTTGACCCAAGGAATACTATAATATCCTGCTTTATTATTGGAAGTTCTGTGGTGGATTTTAATAGTCCAGAAAATGTGAGTTGGATTTACACTCCAGAGACTCTGTATTTCCTGGGGTGTATGGTTTGATAACTAAAGAGCAACAGGTCGAAACTCAAAATGGTCCACTATCTCATCAGATGGAAGATACTCAGAATTACAATGATACATTTCCAGTGAACTAACAGGTAAAGGATTATAAGGAAAACTATTTAACAGTATTGCCATTGTTAAGAAACAAAAGCCATCTCTTGAGACTGAGTTGGTGAGGTCTAATTCGATTCGTGATTTATCAGAGTAACTGCTAGGATTATGTATTAAACCCGGTTGAGTACTGGCATTACATGAATAACAAAGGACACATAGCGGGCTTGTTGGATAAACACATTGCACCCTAAGTAATCTACAAGCTGTCACTTTGTCAGACTATTATCTCCTAATATAAGATTTACTGTTTGACATTAGTGTATCTGATTAAAAATCTGTGAATTATGAGTTAAGAACTCTGAACAGAGTTGTGGTCTCCTATCACAGATTCCACTCCACATAATTATGAAGGGGATGTTGGCAATCCTTTTGGTCATATGAATACCAAGAACTCTCCAGATTGGGAGTTCTTCATGTGATTCTGTCAACACAACAGTCATACAGGTCATAACCTAATAGGGCAGCAGTCATTCATACCAGCCATGGAATTCTGGGATATGGGCTGTTACTTAGTTTGCAGCTTAAAACAATAAGTGAGAAGGTCACTGAAAAACCAATCGGTATAAACAAAATGAAACCTCCAGCAAAGCTAGAACTTCCACTGAGTGACCTCCCAAACCTCTTGTATCAGAGGCACATGGGATATATGCAAATGACCCTTCTGAACATCAGGTGTTTCAGCTCCCAAACAACAAACTAAAACAATAAGTGAGAAGGTCACTGAAAAACCAATCGGTATAAACAAAATGAAACCTCCAGGAAAGCTAGAACTTTCCCAAACAACAAACTAAAGTAATAAGTGAGAAGGTCGCTGAAAAACCAATCCCAAACAACAAACTAAAACAATAAGTGAGAAGGTCCCCAAACAACAAACTAAAACAATAAGTGAGAAGGTCCTGATGTTCGTAAGGGTCATTTGCATATATCCCATGTGCCTCTGATACAAGAGGTTTGGGAGATCACTCAGTGGAAGTTCTAGCTTTGCTGGAGGTTTCATTTTGTTTTGACTGATTGGTTTTTCAGTGACCTTCTTAATTATTGTTTTAGTTTGTTGCTTGGGATATTTTTGCAGTGACCCAAATGATAATGGACACCAGCTGGGTATAACAGCCCTGTGTTTCTTATCCTTAGTTAAACACTCTGCTTGTGCTGTGTTGATGAGGTCATAACAAGGCTGAAATATGCATATCCATAGCTAGTGGGGTCTGGCTTTATTGGCCTGAAATTGTTCATTAAAACAAGGAAACAAGTCATGGGTATTCAGAATTGCCAATTAGCTGAAACACCTGATATTCATAAGGGTCATTTGCATATATCCCATGTGCCTCTGATGCAAGATGTTTGGGAGGTCACTTAGTTTGCAGCTTATGGAATTGATCATATAAAGGGTCGTAATGTCCTAACAAATGCTGGGTTCGTTGTCTTAGATGATTGAAGCCCTTACTAATTTCTAAATAACCTGCGTTTGAAGGGTGGTACAGGCATTAATAGAGCTAAACAGAGTATAGGAATGTTTAAACAGCACTAGCTTAACTAACGAGATGGTAGAGAATGGAGGTCCACTGGCTGTTTTGCCACATGCAGGCAGATGCTTGCAGCCAATGAATTTGCAGCCATAACTGTGGTTGTTGGCTTGGTTTATGAATGTAGCTCTCATTTAGCATGTGGATAGTGGCATTTACAGGTAATGGGAGAATGTAGCAGGACCTCAAGGTGACACAGTTGTCCTCAAAAGCCACCAGCTAATTGAGTTGGGGCCTTAATTAGAACTAACGTCATTGTTTACATCACTAGATTTGAGTGAGGGCACCAAACACTTCCATGGCTGTATATGTATCTTGTCAATCAAAGATTTAAGATTTGTGTGAATTGTAGGAAAAGAAAAAGGCAGGCTAATTTGTTGTGGTATATTGTTTGCCAAAGCAGCCGTAATGCACACTTCTGCTAAAGACACCAGTGTTTCCTGTGGTTTCCCGTCAGGGATGATCTGTTACTACAGGAACAGGGCAGGACCCTACATCTGTTCCTTCACAGTAGTCCTTTAACTACATGGCTACTGAGGGAACCAGGATATCTGCACTGAGAAATCTTGTTGACTTTGTGAAGGGTAGATCATGCCTGCTCAACCTGGTCAACTTCTTTGAGTCATTCACCAGACCTGTGGATGAAAGAAAGGTAGTTCCTACAGCCAGCCTACCTCAATCTAGCTAAGGCCTTTGATACCATTCCCCACTCAGGAATTATAGATAGACTCACTAAACTAGGCATTAACCCCTGTCTCACTAGGTGGTTGCAAATTGGTTCTCTTATAGAACCCACACTATGAAAGTAGCAGACTCCAAGTCAGACTGCAGACCAGTCACAAGTGGACTCCCACAGGGATCAGTCCTGGATCCTCTCCTGTTTGGCATCTACTACTCTGAAGTCCAGGCCAACACAAAGGGACTCTGGCTGTCCAAATGCGCAGATGGTTGCAAGCTGGGAGCCATTATTAACTCCCCAAACAACGTAGACATTCTACAGAAAGGCCTCACTGAAACTAAAAATGCATTGTCATTCCCTTTGGGAAAAACTTGGTGCCCATGAATTACCACATCGATGGTAGTAAACTTGGTGCCCATGAATTACCACATCGATGGTAGTCCACTGAACACCGAAGGCGTTATAAGAGATCTGGGAACACAGGTTAATGGCAACCTCTCCTTTGACAACCACATTGCCACTGTGGTCAGGAAGCCTTTCTGTGTGGCACATCTCATTACGAAGGGTTTTGCATCCAGGAAGAAAGAAGTCATTGTCTCTCTTTACTCTTCCCTCATTAGACCAATTATAGAGTACAATGCCCCATTTGGCATGTACCTCACTAGACACCTACAACAACTGGAGAGGACACAAAAGCACCTCAAAAAGAGGGTCCTTAGCCTTAAATACATGCCATATATGGATAGACTCAAAAAACTCCAGCTATTTTGTGTCTCATATTAACTGCTTACAGGCAATCTCTGCTTGACCTACAAAGCCATGTCTGACCCAGCACTGTTAAATATGCCACATCTGAAGAAATCCCAATCCCTCCGCGCCACACACTCCAGAGACCTCAACCTCATTACCACAATCAAAAGAACATGCTGGAGGGACAGGTTCTTAACCCAGAGACTGGCCTTGCTCTGGAGTAAACTTCCCATACATGTCAAACAGAGCACCTCACTGGCCCTCTTCAAGAGAAATCTTGATGAGTGGATGGGAAGTAGAAAATTCACCCCGGGGATCACTTCAGTGGCCTTGCTTGATAGAGGCACTGGGAACTAACGTTGGACGGCACGATGCCAGGGAAATGCTATGGGCTAGGCTTATAAAGGCTCCAGGGCCATTAGCCTAGTACACACCTATGAACCTATGAACAATGAGACTGGGTTATTTTTGTGCCAGCAAGAAAACAAGTCTCCTCTACAGGCAGAGTGGTTCTCGTTCTTTAACTGTCTTATCCAGTCCCTGAGTTCGGGGGTGTCTAATTAATTTGCATAGATCCATTGTTTTGCTTTGTTGGCTTGCATACCATGAGAGCCTTCTTTACCATCTACACTTGTTATTTTCCTGAAATGTGTTTTGCAGTTAAAACTTTGAGGAAGGGTCTTCTATTGATGGTGCAGTAAAGGTCCTGGTTGTACCTAAGTTTTATGAAATTTTGTTAGTGGTTAAAAGTAGTGTTTTATGTTTAATATTTGGGCAATAATTGTTTTAGCTTCATAATTTCCAAAACTGGGAAAGAGAGGCAAAAATAATTCAAATAATTTGTAGTATTCACTAAAGAAGTTGAGCATGCTGATGGACCTAATTGCAGATGGTGCTACTGCAGTTCAAGACACACATGAAGAAACAACATGGTAATGCAAAGTAGGTCCCAAGGGAGCAGATAATATGTGTGATTGAGTGAGGAAAAATTAGACGGTCACACCATTTCAGCCGGTCATTGCAATAATGAGGTTACAGATGGCCTTGAATTCGTATGTAACAGCTATTAACCAAAAACTGACTTCAAAAGAAATATGTTTTTGTAATAATGGAACTTGAGCTTTTAAAAGAGAGTAAGAGAGGAAAAAAAACACGTGACCAGAAGGATAAAGGTCAATAGGAAAAGCAATGATGTTACTGTCATATTCCAGAAGTAATATGGTTTAAGCTGTGTCATATGTGTGCAATATTAGTTGGCAGTTTTAACTGGCTTGCATGAAAAGTCAAATCAAGATAGAAGACGCTCATTGTTTCTGTTTGTTTGTACCTGGTGCTACAGTTGTTTAATGCTTAATGTTAGAGAGTTGTTATTTAGGTAGGTTATAATTTTTTCGCTGCCTTGAATTTTGTTCTGCAGCTTTTGAGTCTGCTCATTCAATTTCAGTTAAATGTTTGACACAGAAGATTGTTTTGGTTGAAGCAACTGCTAGCAAACAACTGTTTCAGAATTTTTTTTTTAAGTCCTTCTTTTTATTCCCCCGTTGCTTGCCAGCCATGAGGCCTCCCATAAGCAATTGGCCCATTTATTCCCCTGTGGAGCAAATGTCAATTATAGACAGCCATCATGTAGGCAGCCACTGGATTTTTTCTGATCTCCAGTTCTTTTCCTTGTTGCTAACCCACACATTTGCAAATGTCTGGGCTTGCAGAGTCTTCTGTAGGTGTGCATGTTTCCACATAGTTACTGTGAAGACCACTGCACAAACATGGCCCATACACTACATACCATGCACCACTGTCTCTTTTTTTCTGTAGGTGTTGTCATCGCAGTAAGCTAGACTGCCTTCATCCTCACAGAATGGATGAACCAGCATCGGCCACTTATTTCTGCTCTCCCCCGCCTGGCTTCTGCACTGCCTGAGCTGATAATTTTTCATGGATCATCCAGGTCATGTACAAGACTTCATCCTTCTGTACCATAAAGTTGGGACAGAGTAGTTTCTGAATTTCAGGCATTGGTGTTCACCTTATATAGTGTTTCAATAAGTGCTGTGCTGTAATGCATTATGTCATCTGTCTGTCCATCCTTTATGCCCGAAGTTATGTCTGAAATTAGCTGAATCATAAAATTTAGTAGCCGTACTTTTGCTCCCCCCAAACCAAGGTGAAATATTATTATTTTATAGATTCCAGGTGGCAGTTGTGAGCACCCATCTGTAAAAATCAAAGACATTGGGAAGTCCAGTAATCTTTTTGATTTGTTTGACAAAAATGAATGTGGGCATCTTACGGATAACCAGATCTTTTCCATGTGGCTCTCTGCATTGTTGTTACTGTAATTCTGCAGGCAAGCATGTAGAAGGTTCTGTCAAAGCGTTTAGTATATTGTAGAAGTGGTGGCTTCATTTTCATTCTACAGGGGAGTGTCATCTAGTGAAATATTTGAAACTGTGACCAGGTCTTAACTGTATACACTTTAACTATGTATGGCGCATTCAGCTCTCATAGAAGATATGGGCTGCTGCTGTAGTCCTTTAGGGAAGGCAGGATAGAACTTCCTTCCATGATTTGGATGCATAGCTTGGTATTCTGCCCATCTGTAGTTACTGGTAAGATGAAATTGATAGCAATGATATAATAAGCTGTGTCAGTACTTAATATATCAGTAGGGGTTTGGCATTACATTCCCTGCACTACTTCCCAATGCATCTTTCTGTTAGTAGGTTAGAATAAAAAAAAAAACATATGTTGTAGGACTGATTGCCTGGTAGATCAATGACAAGGGTACATGACTGAAAGCCAAAGTGCAGAAGAACAAATCTCAAAGAACTGAGACTATAAATCCAAATTAAACATAATAGCGCATTGGCAGATAATGAAACTCGCAAAAATATAGTTCATTTGAAGAATGTCATGATTTGCAAACTGATGGAAATTCAAGGGTTTAATTAAAATCTATTGTACTTTTGGTTGGGTTGGTGTTTGTTGCAAGCCACATTCCCCTCTAATATTCTGAGAGGATGTACTTGATTTTTATAGGAGACAAAATGTTTAATTTTCCTCCAAGACTGTGTAACCCCAAAGCTGGTGTATTTGTATGTGCTCATTTGTGCATATAAATGGATCTTGCACGATGTCTTAAACTGATGTATGTTGTAAAATGTAGGGCTGTTTCACGTATTTAAAGTGGACATCGGTCACTGTTGAAAGACTGTTTTTTTTGCAAGCATGCACACATTGGCATAGAGGGTAGTGTTGTCGCCTCACAGCAAGAGATTCCCTGGTTCACTTTTCGGCTGAGGTGCCTTCTTTGTGGAGTATGCATATTCTCCCTGAGTTTGCATGGATTTCCTCCAGATGCTCCAGTGTCCTTTCACATTCCAAAGACATGCAGTAGGTGGATTGGACACTCTAAGTTGGCCATAGGTGTGTGTGTGTGTGTGTGTGTGTGTGTGTGTGTGTGTGTGTGTGTGTGTGTGTGTGTGTGTGTGTGTGTGTGCGTGTGTGTGTGCACATCAGGGCTAGCCACCTGGCAGTGTAAACCTTGGCTATAGGTGGTTGACAGTGTTGAAGTGTCCCACTGACCCCATGTGCAAAAATGGAGGAAAAGGGGATGCAAAGTCTTCCATTTTACATCAAGTTGTCTTTATTTTAATTTTTTTAATGCAGGTTTCTGTCATTCTACAAAAGTTAATTTTCTGTTAGTTTTCAAATTTTTCTTATTTATTGAAGCCTCTTTCAAATCTGTATTTGCTAGTGTATAAATATTTCAGATCTTTTCTCAAAATACAAACCTTTCTAATTCTTTAAGCCTTTCCCAAGTGGAGTTCTGTCAGCATAGAGAGTTTTGCATGTACTGTCAGTATAAAAAGTCTTTATAGATCATGTTTCTGACAAATAACAGTTTAACATTCTTAATTTCTTACATAAGTACAGCATAGGCTCAGTTATAACACCAGGCAACTGGAAGTAAATTTCTTGAATCTGTTTGTTCGCCAGCATTTTTTGAAGGCTACGAAGTCTGAAACTGAAATAAATGTCATTATTTAGTTACTTCAATCCTTGGTGATTTGTCCAACAAACATTTTATTAGGAACAGACCAGACATATAAGGCAAAACTTCGGACATTTGAGAGGCATGGCAAAGTGAGTGTAAACATAAGGGACTGTGTTGCACTGTCTTCATGACAGGACCTAGCTAAGTGCTTTCCTGCTTTGAAAGCCAGCAAAGCACTTAATGCTTTTTTTCTTTCTTTTTTTAAACAGTAGTACATGAAGCAGATAAATTTCTGTGCACTGTAAAGAATTATGATTTGGTTTTCAAGTGTAACCTGTAATTATGTATTCTCCACATGGATGCTTAGATTTACCTCTCTAGGTAAATATTTGGCATCCATGCTTCAGACACATAATAAGCAGATTGTAATCGGTGACCCACTCATAATCCCCTATTGTGATCACAGACTCTGTCATAATTCTCTATTCTTTTTACAAGCTTTATAATATGTGAACTGATATGTCAAGATAGCAAGAAAGTAATTGATAACTAAATTCTTTCTAATCACTAGATGTAATGCTTTATATTATTTTTTAGAGTTTTACCCATATTCCAGTATTGCCCGCTAATGTCTTTTAAAAATCTGCCACCTCCACTCTTGCTGGCAAATTACTAAAAAATTAATGTCTTTCGGCTTTTCCCGGTTAGGGGTCGCCACATTGGAACTCTGGTCTACTTATGATTGGCAGTGGATTTTTATGGTGCCGAGGTGCCAGCCCGACACCCAACCTTTAAAGAAGGCACACCCATTCACGTACGCACCTAAAATTACTGATATTAGTTTTATTTGAGTTCACCATTAAATCTTTCATATGAGACTCTTTTTAAATAGTTTACAAATGTTGTTTCAGTAGTCTGAAGCTGCACAACTGACTTCAGAGTTGGAGTGTACTGTATTTTTGACTAAGCAGACTTTAATGAAATGCACGCAGGATTTGAGTAGGTTAATTGTTGTAACCAAAGTCTTCCCTAGATTCAGTTTTAGTGGTTTATACATGAGGCTGATAATGGATAGAATTTACTATAAAAAATCTTACGTTGTCACATAGAGGTTCCACAGGGATGTGTTCCCAGCCCACTGTCGTTCACCATCCTGACCCACGACTGCTATGCTAAGCACAAGGCAAATCACATCATCAAGTTTGCTGATGACACCACAGTCATGGGGCTCATCACATAGGAAGATGAAAGGGCGTACAGATAGGAGGTGGTATCTCTGATCAGTTGGTGTGAGGGGAAAGACCTTGACCTGAATGTAAGCAAGACTAAAGAGTTTATCATTGACTTCAGGAAAAGGAGAACAAACCACCCAGCACTCAGGATCTATGGTGAGAGTGTTGAGTACGAAATTCCTGGGTGTACACATATCAGAGGATCTCTCGTGGTCGGGAAGCACCAACCAACTGGTCAAGAAAGCACACCAGTGCCTCCACTTTTTAAGAAGACAGTCTTCCAGCGATACAACATCTTTATTCTGGAAGAAGCATCTGAAAGGCCACCAAAATTAATACAGGACAACACACATCCAGCACATGGACTGTTTAAGCATCTGGCATTGGGCAGGAGATATCGCAGCATCTGTTGCAGGACTACAAGATTCAGTAACAGTTTCTATCCTACAGTGATTAGACTTTTGAACTTGGGGCACTTGTCCCAGGGGTCTGAACATATAATAAGCCAATTTTTATTTATTTGTGCAATATATACTTACATATGTTCCAAGAAAGTGTAATATTTATTTATTATATCCATAGTCTGTACTCAAGTGCAGTATTAGATAAATACCTTAGGCATTGTTCAATCTGTAGTATGTTTTGTATTACTTTAAATAGGGTACATAATTTAACTCGGGGGAGGGTATTCTTTTTGTATATGAGCGTTGGTACATGTCTCTGCTCTTTCTTGCGTGTATTGGGAGTAGTATTGCATTTGTTAGTTATGTTTATTTACTTGTATGCGTTGTTTCACTTTCCTTTGTATTCTCAAGTATTGAGCTGATGCATGAAATTGCGTTTAGGCTGCATGTATGTAGTTCTAAATGACAGTAAAGTTTACTTTGACTTTGAATAAGCGATCCTTTTATGATGTTCACTGTACCAATATTTTCCTTTCTTTGCTTTATTGGCAACTAAAACTCTTTTTCACTTATGGTAGTTTGTTTAAATGTAGAGTCATGAAGATAATTTCTTTTTCTAGACAATTGGCTTAGTGTTTCAGTATAAATTTTCTCTTGTGGAAATTAGTATTTTTCCTTTTGAAAAGTATAGAGGCTTTTTGAGTTGCGCTTTCCAAAGGTGTTTTTCGAATACTGAGGTGCCAACATGTATGCCACTGTCCAGAACACAGCAACCCAACCCCAGCATGGATGCTATTTGTTCCATTTTCCTATTGCTTTGGTTGAACCCATTAGATTAGATAACATGAATGGATTTAATAACTACATCTTTTTGCTGTATTTATATTTCACTATGATGGGTAGTTTATGGCATGGTATACAAAGATACTGCATAATTACTAATGGCCTCTTAAAAGCAGGGTGGCTACACTATCAGTTTTATCAGTTCTGCAAGAAGCATCTTCATTGTTAACCGCAGACTCCATTAATGGTAATGTGTTCCCCAGTCTGCAGAAGTGGATTCATGTAGTGTACTGTTACGAGTAATTTCATTCAGACATTAACTTGTAAGTTTGTGCATATATGTTTTCCTTAAGCCAATTGATTATTTAATTTTGATATTGCACTGCTAGAGTTCAGCTCATTCGGATAAACCAGTTCCGGCATTTTTGTTGTTTCTTTGCCATGTAACATGTTTTTCCCTGTGTTCCCATGTCCTCCTTGCTTCATGCAGCATACCTGTCATTACTCTGCATTGCTTCCTTACTTACAACTGCTGTCTATTAAAGCTGCCACTTGGGTGGGTACATGGAGGTACTTCCTCCCCAGTCATATAATTTGTTTAGCAACAGAAAGCATTTGTGACACTAGTAAAGGTGGTCACTTTCCATTGTCCTGAAACACTTAAAAGGAATGGAGCAGGTTGTTGCTAATGTTTTTCTGTTGTCTGTTGCCCTTTCTGAATCCAGTGGAGTAGCTGCAGTCAGTTGCAGAGTCTACTGTTAGTGTTATTCATTTCAAGAGTGGATGACAAACTTGTTTCTGTAGTATTCTGTAGTATTTAAACTTCCCTTGAGCGTAAGTGTGATATCATGAGATTAGCTTCCTAAAAGTTAAGTGGTTTAGCCTGTCTGCAAGCGATATGCATTCTGACAACATGATGCTATACAGAACATTCTGCTCATGTTTCTACAGCAGAAAGTATTGTGGTGTTAACTTTCCTTCAACAGCCAAATAGAAAGGCTGAACATTAGGAGACCAGTTAAGGCTCCTGGCATCCTTTGACACAGCAGGTGCAGCTAAGGATCAGCAACATAGAACATCCCTTTACAAAAGCTGTTTTTTAAACTTGTGAATGTTTGCACACTTGCTTTGTTTTAGTTTGAATCATTTTGCTGACATAAAAAAGCACTTGAAAATAGGATGCTTACATAAAACTACTATATGGGGAAAAGTGTTACTTTATTAATTTCTAAACATTATGACTTTTCATATATTAATATCCTTCTGATGCCGGAACTTCCCAGATACAGCACATCAAGTTATTTTTCAAGCATTATTGTATACAAAGTTTACAAAGAATACATAATTCACTCAAGGTCAAGGGCATAGGCATATTGTAAGTATAAGATGTTCTTCGTCTCACATTGCTGCAGTCATAACCTGTGGGTAGTCCGCTGTCCTCGATCGGCCCGAATACCAAAGAGCTGGGCTGGCGTCGGTCATTGTCGCCTAGAGCTGACGTCAGTACGTCGTAGTACATAAGCGCAAGACCGATGCCATATCCCCAGTCTTTCTTGCCTCGTGGTCCGAAGCAGAAGCAGCGTTTGCAAGTGCCGTTCGGCGTTCTGAAATTTTCATTTATCGAGTTTCAGACCGAAGACCAAATTGGGCTAAGTACCCCGTTGGGGAAATCTTTGTTTTTCTTGCCTCAGTTATCCGGATGTCAGAAAAAGTTAATAATTGCATTTCTTGTGGGAAACAGATACCTCATAAGGATTTTCATTCTTTGTGTATTCCCTGTTTAGGGCCTGAGCACGACGTGGTCGGGTGTCGCTTTTCTGCTACATTTAATAAGCACACCATTAAACGAAGATTAGACTGTGCCAGGCTTGTTTTTGGGAAAAGGTGTAATTATAACATGCCGTCGGATCCTCCGACACCCACTACCACTAAAAAGCGTAAAGATAAAACTTTGAAGTCTAAACCGGATGAGTCGTCCGTTATGGACGCTGGTTCTACGGAGCCTCCGGTTGAACCTATGGACCCGGCCGGGGATTCGGCTGAATTCCATGGGGGACCTTTACTTTTGCAGGAGTTAACCTCTCAGGAGTTAGGCCCGGCTGAGGGTGCTTCTCAGGTGTCTGTAGTTCCATCTTTACAGAAGGCTATTAGGCCTTCTTCTTCAGTGGCTAAAGGCCATGCTAAGGCCAAAACTGGTCATGTTGGCCTGGGTCATAGTTCTAGCTCTCCAGCCCCTGTTCCTAAGAAGCATATGTTAAAAATGGCTGAGGACTTGATTACTTTGATCAGGGGTTCTATGCCCCTCCCAGAGAAGAGGCCTAGGGTGGAGGCAGATTTAGAGGGGATGGATCACGCCTCAGACTACTCTGATTCCTCAGCTGAAGAAATTCAGGAATTTCCTTCTTATTTGGATTCGGATGCAGAGGACTCCTGTTTTTCTGCTTCTCCACCAGAGGATTTTTCTTTTTCTGAGACTTTACATTCCATGAGGGAGCATTTCAAGTGGGAAGGTCAGGATTTTTCGGATTCTCGGAAAAGGCTCAGGGAATTTTTGTTTCTGCCTCAGCATAGGCCCTTGGCTATTCCTCCTGTCTTAGAAGTTGTTCAGGATGTTTTTTCTGAATCTTCCCTTAATCCTGATTCTTTACCTCCTGCCCCTGTTAAGCCAGACAGATATTATAGAGTTCCTGAAGCACATAAGTATTTGTACAAGAGCCCTAGAGCTGATCCGGAAACCATTACTCAAGGTCCGAAGGGTATTAGGGCTTCTGTGGCTAAGAATCCAGTCCCTTTGGATAAAGATTCTAGAGCTTTAGATAGATGGGGAAAAAAAGTATACACCTCCTCTACGTTAGCTATGAGAGCTTTGAATTGCCAATTTCATATGCTGAAGTATCAGAATTTCTTGTTAGGTCAATTGAAATCTAAGGTGGATGCTTTATCTGAGGGTATAGAGTGTAGGGAGCTCCAGGAGTTGGTTCATGCATCAGATCAAGTGGGCAAGCATTCTTTGCAGTGTGGTTTCGATGCTCTTCAGGCTGCATCCAGGGTGGCTGCTACAGGTTCAGTTATTCGCAGGCATGCCTGGCTTAAGGATCAAAATTTGTCAGAGCATGTTAAGGCTCGGATTTTGGATGCTCCTCTTCAATCTGAAGTACTTTTTGGTCCCCCTGTGGAATCGGTTTTGAAAAAGATGGAAGATAAGGCTAAGTCTATGCAGATGGTCAAAGATTTTCTACAGGTGCAGCCCCCTAAGTTTAGTAGGAATTGGCCTGCTAGAGGATGGTCTTTTCCTTCTTCGGATACTCAGTCTAAGGGCAGGTCTAGGCGTGGTAGAGGCAGAGCTCACGCTCAGGGTTCTTTCAGACCTAGGACTTGGACTTCTCCTGCACAGTCTTCTGGTGAGGGCAGGGGTCAGCCTTTTCGTAAACAGACCCAATGACCTGTATCTTCTGCTGCCAGACCCTTCTCTACTGGCAGCTCCTCTAGGAGGAAAGTTGGGACTTTTTCAACAAAATTGGCATTTGGTCACCCAGGACAAATGGGTGTTGGATATAATAAATCACGGGTACAAGTTTTATTTTCACACTCTTCCTCCTTTCAAAGGCATGCCGGATGTGCCTCCTCAGCAAAGGATGGAGGCTCAGGAGCAAATTTCTTTACTTTTACAGATGGGGGCAATTCAGGCGGTCCCTCCGTCAGAAGTAGGCCAGGGTTTTTATTCCCGTCTATTCCTAGTGCCAAAGAAAGGAAACACTTGGAGGCCAATTCTGGATTTGTCCATTCTAAATACCTACCTAGACATTCCAAAGTTCAAGATGTTAACATTACAACAACTTCTGCCTCTGCTGGGCAAGGATCACTGGATGGTAACCCTGGATCTCAAAGAGGCCTATCTTCGCATCCCTATCAGGCCCAGCTGCAGGAGATTCCTGAGATTTCGGGCTGGTATTTCTCACTATCAGTTCTCTGCATTGCCCTTTGGTTTATCTACTGCGCCCAGGGTATTCACAAAGGTTCTGGCTCCTGTGATTGCTTTTTTCAGACAGAGAGGAATACAAATTTATCCTTATCTGGACGATTGCCTGATTCTTGCTCAAAACAAAGACAAGTTACTTCAACACCTCCAGTATGTAATGGCAGTTTTAAGGTGCCTAGGGTATTCTGTGAACGAAATAAAGTCCAGTCTAGTACCCTCTCAGGACATGTACTTTCTGGGTGTGAGACTGAATACAGCTTCTCAGATGGCATTTCTGACCCCGGACAAACAAAGAACTCTTCATCTATACTTCCAGCAGTTATCAGTAATGTCCAGGCTGACTGCAAGGACAGTCCTTCAAGCCTTGGGGTTCATGGCATCTTACATTCTAGTTCTTCCCAATGCCAAACTGCATATGAGGAAGCTACAATGGTATCTCAAAAGTGTGTGGACTCAACACTGCCACAGTTTGGACACTGTCATTCGGATTATACCTTGCATCCAGAAGGAATTCTTGTGGTGGGCTCAGGAATGTCAACTAAACAAGGGACTCTCTGTGACCCGACCAGAGGCGAGTCAGATCTTAACGACGGATGCCTCGGACTTGGCTTGGGGAGCACACTTCAATGGGAAATGGGTACAGAACGTGTGGCCTCCCAAACTACATTTGCATATCAACATGAAGGAGATGTTAGCAGTCCAATTTGCTTTGATGGCCTTCAAGGACCTACTTCAGCCGGGACAGGTGTTGATTCAAACAGACAACACAACAGTCATGTGGTACATCAACAAGCAGGGGGGAACCCATTCCTACCCTCTTTGCAGGCAAGCAATGATTTTGTGGGAGACTGCTCTGAGTTTGCAAATCAATCTTCAAGCACGATTTCTGCCAGGAGCACAGAACTCCCTAGCAGATGTATTGAGCAGACAAATTGTGGATCCCCACGAGTGGAAACTGGATCCTCAGGTTTTCAAACAATTGACTGTGGCTTGGGGAACTCCAGACATAGATCTGTTCGCTTCTCCACTGAATTTTCAACTACCAAAATTTTGCACAAAGATGTTCCACCCAGATGCTTGGAAAGTGGATGCTCTATCTTTCAGTTGGAACAACCTTCACGTTTATGCTTTTCCTCCTCTGCCTCTTCTCCCCAAGGTACTCTTGAAAGTCAGGCGGGACAAGCCTTGCATGATTCTAATAGCACCAGATTGGCCACGTCAGCATTGGTATCCTCTGCTGAGGAGTTTAATCCAGGAGCCTCCTTGGCTTCTGCCACAGGTTCTTCATTTGTTGTCCCAGTCAAACAATCATTTTCTCAATGTTCAGGTGCAGTCCCTCCATCTGACAGCCTGGCGTATTCTGTGATGGAGCCGGTGGGGTCTCAGCTTCCTCAACAGGTTTTAGATGTCATTTTGGAAGCCAGGCGGCCTAGCACTAGAAAAGTTTATGCTGATAAATGGAAGAGATTTTTCTTTGGAGCACTGCAAAGGGTTTTGATGTTTCAGTGCCTAATTTGAGTTTTGCACTACAGTATCTTACTGAATTACTGGACAAGGGTTTGTCATTCTCTTCTGTGAAGGTTCATGCTGCAGCCATTTCTGCTCACTATGATTGTGACCCTCCTTTATTTTCTCATCCTTTGCTCAAACAATTTCTTAGAGGGCAAAGAATATAAGACCCACGTAGAGCTCCTACTCCTTCCTGGGATCTCAATTTTGTTTTGGAGAAACTTACTTTACCTCCTTTTGAACTTGCAGCTACGTCTGAACTGAAGTTTTTGTCTTGGAAGACTGCTTTTTTGTTGGCCATTACTTCTGCTAGGAGGGTATCTGAATTGCAGGCACTCATGGCAGTTGAACCCTTTTTGATATTTCATAAGGATAGAGTTTCTTTGCGAACTAACCCTACGTTTATGCCTAAAGTGATTTCTAATGTGGCCTTGAACCAGTCTATTCATTTGCCTACTTTTTATGCTGATCCCCAAAATAAAGGGGAAAAAGTCTTGCATTCTTTGGATATCCACAGGCAGTTACATTACTATTTGAGCAGAACTAAGGAGTTCAGACAGACTCAACAGTTATTTGTTTCTTTTGCTTTGAGTTCACAAGGGAAAGCTGTTTCAAAGCAGACTATTTCAAAGTGGATTGGTCATTGTATTGCTTTTTGTTATTCTCATCATGGGAAGGATGTTCCTGCTGGGATCAGACCTCATTCTACTAGGGCTACTGCCACTTCTACTGCTTTTTTGAGGGGTGTAGCTACTAAGGATATTTTGGAGGCAGCTACTTGGAGTTCAGTACACACTTTTACTAAGCATTACCATCTCCCTCTTTATTCCAAGTCCAGGGCTGGGTTTGTCACTGCAGTCTTACAGGGCATGTTAGCAGCTCCTAATGCTTTTTAGTTTGCCAGCCTCCCTTTTCCTTTGCTTTGGGATTCTACCCACAGGTTATGACTGCAGCAATGTGAGACGAAGAACATAGTACAGTTTTGTACCTACCATAAATGGAGATGTTCGAGGATCTACATTGCTGCAGTCCAATTATCCCTCCCTCCTTCCCCTCTATAGTTGGTATCTGGCTGTGTTTTTTATTAGGTTTATCCCTCTCTCCACACTGGTAGTTGTTGGGCCTTTACTTTTTTGTCTCTGGCCTTCTTTCACTCTTAGGCCTTCTGACATCTGGGGCAAGAAAGACTGAGGATATGGGGTTGGTCTTGCGCTTATGTACTACGACGTACTGACGTCAGCTCTAGGCGACAATGACCGACGCCAGCCCAGCTCTTTGGTATTCGGGCCGATCGAGGACAGCAGACTACCCACAGGTTATGACTGCAGCAATGTAGATCCTCGAACATCTACATTTATGGTAGGTACAAAACTGTACTTTACATGTATGCTTTTTAAACTTTGTTTAATTATGGTATTTTTACTTGTCAGCAGTCGGGATACTTGCTCTATCCTGCATATTTTACGTACTGGGAATACTATTTAGCAGAATTACAGATACTGAAATGGTGTGTTGTTCAGAACAATGCAGTATCCATGCTGGGGTTGGGTTGCTGCGTTGTGAACAATGGCATACAAGTTGGCATACAATTCAAAAAGACTTTACTACTCCAGTGCCTGTGACATAAAGTGTTGCCATATGACATTAGCTGTATGACAGTATGCTGACCAATGCAGCCGCTACCCCCCCTTCCACGAGGTCTTATGAATAACCACTAAGCAAACAGTTACACCTGTGTAACTGACCAGTTTTTACATATATTGTGTTAACTAGTCATGCCAAGGAAACTGTATGGTTTTGTAATCAACCTGATTGTAGAGACTCTGAATTAGGTGTCATGGAAAAACTCTAGCACCACTAATCTTTGTTTAACACAATGTGTTGCTTTTGAAGGATTCAGTGTCTTCAAGTTTAATTTATTTGCAGCGAAATGCTGCCAATGTGTGTAGTTTCTAGTCTCTATTGTTAACATTGTACATGTTGGCACTTCTTCCAGTTTACCATCACATGTAGTTTTACAGATGTCCTTCATGGATGCATCTGCAGTCATAACAAGTGGGTTGTCCTGTCGTCAGGCAGCCCTGCAGTCGGCCGGATTCCAAAGTCCGGGTCCGGCTTCGGCTGATGTCGCTCTCCACCCGACGTCATCTCTGCTGGTCTTCGGGTATAAAAGCATCAGCCGACGCCATTTTCCCCAGTCTTTCTTGCCGCGTGGCGCCCGAAGCAGAAGCTGTTCGCAAGTGCCGGTCGGTCGGATCCAGAGATTACTTCTACCGAATACTACTTCGAAGACTTCTAAAGCTAAGTACCCCGTTGGGGACTCTTTCTTGCCTCAGCCGATGTCAGAAAAAGTTAACAATTGTTTAACCTGTGGGAAACAAATACCTCATAAAGATTTCCACTCTTACTGTCTGCCTTGTTTAGGCCCAGCCCACGACGTAGCAGCCTGTTTGGCCTGTGCCTCTTTCAACCGACGAACGCTTAGGCGTCGGTCGGAGTTTGCAGAACAGTTTTTCGGTACTGATTTTGCGTACATTATGTCGTCGGATTCTCCGACTACCCCCAAAAAACGCAAAGATAAAGACCGACACTCGCGGTCCGCGGTTTCGGCCGAAACCACGGCAAAGCAAACATGAGTGTCTCGGTTTCGGCCGAAACCGAGAAAACTGCTCAAAGTACAGCTGAACCTATTCTTACAACTGAGGCCCCTGCTACAATTCTTGAATCGACCTCAGAAATTTTACCCACTACGGTGACTGACTTATCAGATACCATCCCCTTGGATGTCTCTACCCCAGCATGTGGTGCTGCTAGGCCTCCAGCAGCCATGTCCATTAAGGCCTTCGCCAGGGCTAAAGCAGCCAAGACTACTAAATCAGTGCCTGTTAAACCCCCCTCATCCAGGCCCTCTTCTAGTTCTCAAATGCTTTCTTTGGCAGAAGATTTAATTTCTTTAATTAGAGGATCTCAATCTCACCCAGACAGGGCCTCTCAGCCCCCAGAGAAGAGACCTAGGGCAGAGCCCCCTGAGCCAGTGTCTTCTGATGATTCTGCTCATGAATCAGACATAACTGACCAGCCTGAGGCTCCCTTTTCCAATTTCAAGATTCTGATGCTGAAGAATCCATTCCAGCTGCTTCCCCACCAGAAGAATTCTCCTTTGGAGAAACCCTGCATGCCATGCGAGAACAGTTCCAATGGCAGCAACAGGATTTTTCAGACTCCAGAAAAGACTTAGGACTTTTCTGCACCTACCACAGCACAGGCCCTTAGCTATACCTCCTGTTCTCTCTGTGGTGGATGATGCTTTCAATGATGTTTGCTCCGCTCCAGATTCTTTACCCCAGCCCCTGCCAAACCAGACAGATTTTACAGGGTGCCAGATACTCATCACCACCTTTACAAGGCTCCTCTTGCAGACCCAGAAACTATATCCCAGGGTCCCAAGGCAGTAGCCGCAACCACAGCTAAAACCCTATTCCTTCTGAAAGGGAAGCAAGGTCACTAGACAGATGGGGTAAAAGGTCTACACTTCAGCTACTCTCTCAGCTAGAGCTTTAAACTGTCAGTTTCACATGATACAATACCAAGAGTTTATGCTTGATCAGTTAACTAAAAAGCTAACTACTGATGAATCTCTTGATAAGAAATATGTATTAGAGATGGTAAATAACATACAACAGGTTAGCAACCATTCTTTAAAATGTGGCTATGATGCACTGGAGGCTTCATTTAGATCAGCCATGACAGGCACAGTGATAAGAAGACATGCATGGTTAAAGGAACAAGCTTTACCGGATCATGTTAAAGCTAAGTTGCTAGATGCTCCTATGGACAAGACAAGTTTGTTTGGTACACCTGCCCAGCAGGTTATGAAGAAAATGGAAGAAAAGGCAAAATCTGTTCAAACTGTTAAAGATTTTCTGCAAGTCCAACCCCCAAGGTTTAGCAGGAACTGGCCTGCCAAAAATTGGTCCTTTCCTGACTCTGCAAAATTTCAAAGGGGCAGGAACAGACGTTCCAGAGGCAGAACCCAATCCAGAGGAGGTGCCTACAGAGGACGACAGTGGCAAGGTAACAACAGAGGCACAGACACAGCCACTGCCTCTACATCAGCACAGCCACAGTGACTTAATCCTAAATCCGCCTACCAGGGAACAAATAGCAGCTCCTCTAGGCGGAAAGTTAACCTTATTTTCAAAGAACTGGCACTACATAACAAAAGACAAGTGGATTTTACAAACCATAGATCAAGGTTACCGGTTTCACTTCCACACTTTACCAGTCAAAAGAGGAATGCCAAATCTACCTCCACATCAAAAAACAGAGGCTCTACGCCAGATAATGGAGTTAGCAAACATGAGAGCTGTGGAAAGAGTGCCAACAGCAGAACAAGGAAAGGGGTTCTACTCCAGACTATTCCTAGTTCCAAGAAAGGAAAAAGTTGGAGACCAATTCTCGACCTGTCCACCTTAAATACATACATCATTGTCCCAAAATTCAAAATGCTGACCCTACAGCAACTTCTTCCCATGCTGGGCAAGGAGTCTTGGCTGGTAACTCTAGATCTCAAGGAGGCATACCTGCACGTCCCAATTCGACCAATCTGCAGAAGATACCTCAGATTTCTTGCAGGATCAGAGCACTTTCAATTCTCAGCATTGCCCTTTGGCTTATCTACTGCCCAGAGTATTCACAAAATGCCTGGCATCAGTAATCGCCATTGCAGACTACAGGGATTCAAATTTACCCATACCTGGACGACTGCCTGCTACAAGGGACAACAAAAGCAAGCTGACAACAGATTTACAAAGGGTCATTTACTTGCTACAAGGACTGGGATACACAGTCAATTTACAAAAGTCAAGGCTGATACCATCCCAAACAAGGACATTCTTGGGCGCTGAATTGTACACAGTACAACAAATGGCATTCCTGACTACAGAAAACAAAAAGAACTTCCTCTTTACTTCTGGGCACTAACAAAACTGAACAAGTTAACAGCAAGAAAATTTCTACAGGCCTTGGGCTTCATGGCATCATGCATAATCTTGGTCCCATTTGCCAGACTACATATGAGGAAACTACAGTGGTACCTAAAGAATTTATGGTCCCAACACAGACACAGTCTAGAAACAGAAATCCCACTAATTCCATGCTTAAAACAGGAGTTCCTATGGTGGGCTCAGGCATGCCAGTCAAACCCAGGCCTGCCCTTCCGCAGATGTCAACCAAGCCAGACCATCACAACAGACGCTTCAGATCTAGGATGGGGGGCCCACATGCTGGACAAATGCGTGCAAGGATTGTGGACACAGGATCAAATTCACCTGCACATCAATCTAAAAGAAATGCTGGCAGTAAAACTGGCAATCCAAAAGTTCAAACCTTTCCTCAAAGAGGGCCAGTTGATGATAAGGACAGACAACACCACAGTCATGTGGTACATCAACAAACAGGGAGGCACTCATTCATACCCCCTATGCAGAATGACCTTGGAGCTGTGGACCCTGGCACTCAGCTACAACATTCAGTTACAGGCAATATTTGTACCGGGAAAAGACAATACTCTAGCAGACATACTAAGCAGAACCACTTCGGATGCCCACGAATGGAAGCTGCACCCGGACATCTTCAAGACCATCTCAAAGAAATGGGGAATGCCACAGATAGACCTATTCGCATCACCTCTCAATCACCAGCTCGAAAAATTCTGCACGAGGACATTCCACCCACTAGCATGGAAAGTGGACTCACTCTCCTTCAACTGGAAAGGCCTAACAGCATATGCATTTCCTCCTCTTCCTCTGATACACAAGGTACTACTAAAGATCAAGGAAGAACGCCCAAGGATAATCCTGATAGCCCCAAACTGGCCAAGACAACACTGGTATCCACTACTGAAGAGCATGTCTCGGAACAACATGTGGCCAATACCCTGATGCCTTTGATGTTAACTCAGAACAACTACAGCATCATACATCCAAACCTAAAAACGCTGCAACTGACTGCATGGAACATCACATAGCAGCAGCTAATCCAGAACTTTCCCAAAGAGTTAAAGACATTATTCTTGAAGCACGCAGACCTTCAACAAGAAAGAACTATGCTGGAAAATGGAAAAGGTTTGTCATTTGGAGTACCGAAAGAGGAAAAGATGTGGCAAACATAGATATGCCTAACATTCTGGAGTATCTGGCCGAACTTCTTCATTCAGGCCTGTCCTACTCCTCCATCAAGATACATGCATCAGCTATATCAGCAGAATACAGCTTTGATCCTCCTGTCTTTTCACACCCTTTACTCAGGCAGTTCCTCAGAGGAATCAAGAATGTAAAACCTCCCAGGAAACCACCATTACCAGCTTGGGACTTAAACTTTGTGCTAGAAAAGTTGACACTAGCACCCTTTGAACCAGCAGCAACAGCAGACCTACAACACCTGTCATGGAAAACTGCTTTCCTACTGGCAATTACTTCAGCAAGGAGGGTTTCAGAACTACAGGCCTTAATGGCAGTGCAACCCTTCCTAATCTTCCACCAAGACAGAGTGTCCTTGAGGACTAATCCTACATTTATGCCTAAGGTGGTATCCAGAGTATCTTTAAACCAGGCAATCCACCTACCTTCCTTCTTTCCCAACCCACAAAACAGAGGGGAAAGAATACTGCATACCTTGGATGTACATAGACAGCTACGCTACTACTTGGACAGAACAAAAATAGCAGAAAGACTGACCAACTTTTGTAGCCTATGCAACTGGAAGGGAAGGAAAAGCTATTTCCAAACAGACAATCTCCAAATGGATAGGAAATTGCATACGATACTGTTACTCCTTCCATGGAAAACCAATTCCACAGAACATAAGACCTCATTCTACAAGGGCAACAGCCACTACCACAGCCTTCTTACGAGGAGTGGCAACCAAAGACATTATTGAGGCGGCTACTTGGACCTCCGTGCATACATTTGCCAAGCATTACAATTTGCCTCTTTATTCCAGATCCCGAGCAGGGTTTGCCACTGCTGTACTGCAAGGGATCTTAAACACACCATAATCTACCTTTATCCTCCTCCCCTAGTTGGCTATGGTATTCTACCCACTTGTTATGACTGCAGATGCATCCATGAAGGACATAGTACAGTTTTGTACCTACCATAAATGTAGATGTCCGAACTGGATAGCATCTGCAGTCAGGATTACCCTCCCTCCTTCCCTCTGTGGTACTCCTAGGGTGTTTACCCTCCTAATAGCTAGCTGTTGGGGAGTCTTTATGGTGTATTTGTTTGTATATATGTACATATATGCTTATTGTTGTGTTTACCTCTATCTATTTGGAAACATTGGCATCTATCCAAATTTTACCCTGCAAGAGGGCTACTGGCATCTGGGGCAAGAAACACTGAGGAAAATGGCGTCGGCTGATGCTTTTATACCCGAAGACCAGCAGAGATGACGTCGGGTGGAGAGCGACATCAGCCGAAGCCGGACCCGGACTTTGGAATCCGGCCGACTGCAGGGCTGCCTGACGACAGGACAACCCACTTGTTATGACTGCAGATGCTATCCAGTTCGGACATCTACATTTATGGTAGGTACAAAACTGTACTTTCTAGCAAGTGGTTTTCTAGGTGGTAGGTCCCAACTGCTTCCTTTTTAAACATGAGCACCACATAAAATCTGTCAGAATACATGTTCTAGAATTCTGTTAGGTGACAAGAGATCCAAAATTTGACAGATTCCCCTGCGTGACTGAATCAGGTTGACCAAAAGATATGAAGTGAGGATTTTTTTCCCTAAAGCAGGAAAAAAGATGTGTAAATGTCTACCTTAAGTAGTTTGAGAGAAAGGGACAGAGCTTTAGCTAAGCCAAGGAGGACCAAGGAAAAGTTCTTTAATTAGACTAGGGTTACCACCTGTCCCACTTTGCGAGAGACTGTCCCTTTTTGGGCAGTTGTGTCCTGACCAAAAATATTAAAAATGGCAAATGTCCTGAGATTGTAGGACATAATTATGTCCCATATGGCATGTAATAGTTGCATAAAATAGTTATTTCTGTATGTAAAATACCTAAATGTTACAAGAAACAGTATAAGCAACTAAACTGCTACAAGAATAAGCTTTCATTTAGGCAAAAAAGAAAAGTTCTGTCCTTTGTACTGACAGTGGGCATGTGTCGGCCTGTAAAATCTGATGTGTGTCCCGAAAATGTCCCACTTTGGCCATTTGAAAAGGTGGCAACCCTAAACTAGACGGAGTAGAAGACCAAAAAATTAGGTCTTTCCAAAGATACTGCAGTTACTTTAATTCATATACCATAGAGCAGGAAAACATCTGGCTCTTTGCAATATTGTAATGAAAGGTTTGTATTACTTTAAAGCAAATAGTATCTTTGCTTTGAGTAATTGAGTGTGTGAACATAGCAAACTGCTGTTATGCAAAATATGCTGTTTGCTGTCTTTTCTCTCGGACTGTCATTTGTTTGGTTAAATGCGTTGTGAGAATGCTTGCACTTCCTGCTAAGGACTGAATGGCTGTTTGTCGAAGCCACTGATCCCGCCTCCTGACTGCTGGTTCGAAGAGCAGCCTCTTCTACTCTTAACACCATTGTAACAGATCTGGAAGGCGAAATGTGCCCCGATTTTCTCTAAAACGGTTTTATTAACATGGGAAAGGCAAACCATGTTTGATTCACTATTATTGAAATATGTTTATGTCTACTAGAGATTTTTAGATGATGCGTGGCATGGCAATAAAGTACAACGGGAGAAGTTTATTGATTTTTTTTTTTAATTTCCTTGCAATAAACCCTCAGGTATGATTAATTACCCAGATATTACTTTATATAAAGACATGGATGAAAGGAGGTTTTGTCCACCATCTTCCATAAAGGCAGTTTTTCAAATGCTTATTTACATTTTGATAGATGCCACCCAATGTTTCAGAAAAGGAACTTAGTGAAAGGGAAGATGGTTAATTATGGATGATCAAATATTTAAAATTGAGATTCAAAGCTTGATTGCAATGTTTAAGGAAAGGAATTAGCCATATGAATTTTTAGAAAACATTAAGGAAGTTATACGTCAAGGAAGGGAGTTTAAATATGCCCCTATTTTAGGGGGTTGCAGTATAATCAATTAGGTTCATAGGTTCATACTAGGCTATCTGCCCTAGGGCATTTATAAGCCTAGCCAGAATGTGTTTGGCTTTCGCCACCCATTTTAAATTTATTTTGCTATGCCCTTTTTCGAGGTTAGTATACTGTGCCTCTGTCTAACAGTGACACAGAAGTGATACCCGGGGTAAACCTGCGATCTCCCATCCACTCATCAAGATTCCTCTTGAAGAGAGTCAATGAGGGACTCTGCCTAACCTGGACTGGGATTTTATTCCAGAGTGAAGGGAGCCTCTGGGTTATGAATCTGTCCCTCCAGCATGTCCTATTTATTTCAGTGCTGAGGTTCAAGTCTCTCGAACGCATAGCTCGATGGGATTTGGATTTTCTGAGGTGCAGCATGTCCATTAATTCCGGGTTGGACATGGCTTTATACATCAGGCACAGATCGCCTCTGAACAGGCGGTATGCCACTGAGTAGAGCTGGAGTTTCTTTAACCGGGCAGCATATGGCATCTGTTTGAGCCCTTTGATCCTCTTGGTGAGGTACTTTTGGGGTCTTTCCAGTTGCTGCAGGTGTCAGGTAAGGTACATCTCAAAAGGGGCATTGTACTCAATTATGGGCCTGATGAGGGATGAGTAAAGAGGCACGATGACCTCCCCTGATCTAGATGTGAATCCCTTCATGATTAGATGGGCTATGTAAAATGTTTTTCTAACCACTTTGGCCACGTGGTTGTCAAATGAGAGATTGCTATCAACTTGGGTTCCCAGGTCCCTAATTACTTCTTCTGTACTTAATGGATTACCACCTATGTGGTAATTTGTGGGCACTTTGTTTTTGCCAAAGGGGATGACTATACACTTTTTGGCATTTAGCTTGAGGCCATGGCTCTGGCACCAGTTGTCTGTTTCTATGAGGCCCTTTTGGAGGATGCTTGTGTCGGCTGGAGAGTCGATTATGGCGCCCAGTTTGCAGTCATCTGCGAACTTGGTCAGCCACAGTCCTTCCGTGTTGGCCTGTACCTCCGAGAAATATATACCGAACAAGAGAGGTCCCAGGACTGAGCCTTGTGGGACACCACTTGTAACTAGTTTGGAGTCTGACATGGCTCCAGCAATTCTAACCATGTGGGTTCTGTCCTTGAGCCAGTTTGCAATCCATCTAGTGACATAGGGGTTTATATTTAAGCTGGTGAGCTTATCTATAATGCCCGAGTGGGGTATTGTATCGAAGGCTTTTGCTAGGTCCAGGTAGGCTGTGTGGACCACCTTCCCCTCGTCAATGGCCTTGGTGACTGTTTAAAAGAAATCAACCAGGTTTAAGAGACAGGATCTGCCCTTAACAAAGCCGAACTGGGTAGGATCCAGTGTCTGTAGGTCCCCAATATCTTTATTTATGAGGTCCATGATGATCCTTTCCATAGCTTTGCAGACCAAGCTAGTTAGGCTTATGGTGCTATAGTTTCCAGGATCCATTGAGGCACCACCTTTATGGAGAGGGACCACTGTTGCTGTACGCCACTCTTTGGGCACATATCCTGTAGTAAGGCTGAGATTGAACAGTAGTTTTATGTTTGGGTTTAGCTCTTCTTGGAGTTCATGTAGGATGCAGCCCGGGACACCGTCTGGTCCCATTGATGCTGTGTTTTTTGCTTTGGGGAGGGCGGCTCTTACCTGAGCATCTGAGATGTCAGGGGGGCAGCACTCTGCTGGGATAGATATTTGCCCTTTTGGTAGGGGAGGGGGGAGTTTGCGCTGAACCTGTCAGCTAGGATGTTGGCAATGTCTGTGGGTTCAGTGTATTTTTTGTCATTTTGGACTAATTCTGAGCATATCTGGGAATTACCACCCAGATTCCTAACATAACTAAAGAAAGCCTTGTGATTATCCTTAGTGTCCTGTGCAATTTTTCTCTCGAAGCTGGCTTTAGACAATTTTATGAGTGCCCGTAGTTTTTTGCTAATACTGATCAGTGATGCCTTCCCTTTTTGGGATTTTGCTCTATCATTTAGTAGCTTCCTCCTTCTATTGTATAGTTTGTTTATGGCTGGGGTCCACCAGACAGGACGTCTGCCTTTGGAGGATTGGGTCTTGGTTTTATTTGGGATCGCATGATCCATGCATTCCTGAAGGTGTTCATAGAATGCGTTTATAAAGGATTCTGCGGTCTGGGCCATATTTTCCACAGGCCCGGGGGCTTTGAAGGATTCCACCTTGGTTTTGAGGAATGTGAAATTTGCTTTAGAGAAGTTTTTCACTGTGGTTTTCTGGGCAGGGGGTGGGGTCGGGATGTGAATATCCAGTGAGATTAGTTTATGGTCTGATCTTACCAGTGAGGGATACACTTCTGGTCTGGAGCATAGAGTCCCCATGTTGGTGATGATCAGGTCCAGTATGTTTTCCCCTCTTGTGGGACTGGTAACAAGTTGTTCCATAGCATTTGAGTTTATAAATTCTAGGAACCTTTGGGCTAGGGTGTTGGAGCTAGAGTAATGCTCCCAATCTATGTTTGGGTAGTTGAAGTCGCCCAATATAATGGTGTTTGGAGAGACCTTCATATTTTCCAGTGTTCTCAGAAAGGCCGAGTGGGGTTCCTGGGTTTGGGAAGGTGGTCTGTAGCAGGCTATAAACTGGAAGACAGTTTTACCCACTGTTAGTTGCACATGGATAGTCTCTGATGCTTCGTGCTTTGCCACCAACCTGGAGGTGTGGGTATCTTTGATGAATATCGATACTCCCCCTCCTTTTGTGGTTCGGTCCAAGTTTTGGGGCCGAAAAGCATGGTATGAGGTATAACCTGGTAGTGTTGGGGTGTTCTCTGGAGCCCTGAACCAGGTTTCTGTTACTGCACAGATATCGATGTTCTCCATGCTAAGGAGAGTTTCGAATGCGTGCATCTTGAGGTTTAGACTTCTGGCGTTGAGTAGCATTACCCTTAGTTTCTTATCCCTTGTGATACCTATGGAGGTGGGTTTGTCTTTTGAGCCTTGCCTAAAAAAGGCACTATGGGGGTAGCAAGAGCCTTTGCCAATATCCAAAAGCCCAGGGGTGACAGGTGCAAGCCGTCCCTAGCGAAGCATCGTGGCTAGTCGAGCATATCATCCCAAGCTGACAGGCATTGGATCCCCTTTGAATGACACCAGTACTTAAGCCAATTGTTGAAATTGATCATCTTGTCTTCATATTGTGGCATCATTCTTGGTGAGGGTAAGATGCTACTCAAGGTCAGGGTCATACCAGCCTGGGCTACATGCTCAGAGAGCTCCTTTATGTCTCTTTTCATGTAGTCCAGGGAGGTATGTCTCAGGTCATTCACACCAGCATGGACAATGACTGAGTCATATTTGTACTTGCCTTGGAGTGACCTGAGTGCTTGTGTTATGTGGCGGATCCTAGCGCCCGACAGGCTGCTCACCGTGACCCTCTCCTTATTCAGCCTGGTGAGCGGGACGTCAGTGTGCCTGACGATAGAGTCACCTATTACAAGTGTATCAGGTGTGTTGTTTAGTCTTAAGGGCTGTGACTGTTCGGCACACTGGCTTTGTGAGATATGTATTGCACGTGTTTTGTTTTGGGGTAGCGGTTGCTTGGGTGTCTGCTTTGGAGGTCTCTGCTGCTTAGGCAGATCTTTATTTAGAGCCTCCGAGTATGTTTTTGTGTGATTATGTGTTTGGTTTGCTGTTGTGGTAGGTCTATGTGAGACTGGAATTGTAGTGAGTGTGGTTTCCTTCTCCTCCTGACTGGTTATGCCAGTACTGAGTTGAGAGATCTTAGCCTCCAGTTTGGCTATATGGTTGCATCTCTCACATGTGTTGAAATTTGTTGGGAGGAGGAGAGGGTTGTCTGTGTACAT